>NW_017307254.1:404035-424595 GCF_000935625.1 Nanorana parkeri
TATACAGCGCAATGCAGAATACCACCAGCTATAATGTACTATTGCTGGGATTTGATGTATTCCTCTATAGCTGGTAGTATTCTGCATTGTGCTGTATAATGTACTATTGCTGGGTTTTGTAGTCCTCTATAGCCGATGCCATTCTGCATTCATTGCTGTATAATTTTACACTTTTCATTTCATTATATTGCACACCACACTTTTTTTTTTTCTTTTTTACTTCCACCGCTCCAAGCTTGCTCCTGTGATGGACTACAATCTCAATACAAACTAGTAGTCCATCACTGGAGCCATTTTTAATCTTTTTTTGATCCGATAAACCGATTAATCGAACTTAATAATCGGCTAACGAATCGATTTTGAAAATAACCGTTAGCTGCAGCTCTATACTATATAAATGTTTGAATGTTCATAGCCTGCCCACAGTTTCACTCTAAAAAAGAACAGTACCAAAAACTGATTATTTTATTGAGAGGACAGTGGTCAGTCTTCTGCTTGGTCTTTATAGCTCTGACAATAAAGGCTACTTCCATCCATCCACATAGCTGAAACACCGAAGCTTAGCTTTTTAGCCAAACTAATGTTGTCAAACCTGAATTAGCTCCAGGGATTTAGGGTTATAGCCCAGAGGCTTTGTAGAGTTTTGTATTGGATAAAGCCTCCAGTCTTGGGTCCACATCTAAAGGTGGCCATACACTTTACAACCATGACTTGTAAAGTACTTAAAAAAACGTCCGATCTGCCCATCTTGGACAGGCAGATCGTACTTGCCCTTGAGGGGCAGGCTTGCGATGACTGCAATGAGGGGCGGGCTTGCAAGGACGGCAAACAGGCAGTGTGCGCGCATCGGCCCGTTTGTCAGTTGTCGAACCAGCAGGCCACTCACTCGCCGGGAATCGTACGATTCCCGGCGGGGTTTCCAGCCTGCTTGTTCGATGGAAGACGTGCGACCGTACAGTAGAAACGGTCGCACGCCTTCCATACACTGTACGATTCTCGTACGATCGCGGGATTTCCCGCAATTCTCGTACGAGAATCGTACAGTGTATGGGCACTTTTACCTAGTAGCAAGACCTCATAATTAGTCTCAGCTGTGCACAGGCCTTTATATATGAGAGCTGACTGACTGACAGGGCTCTCTCTGTGAGAACAGGCTGCTCTGTGAAACAGAACACTGAAAAGGTACATGTGCTGCCTGTTTATTTTTGGGAACCCATTAGGGGACACCCCGTTAGTCAGGAACGGACCCAAGTTAGTTGCTCATATGAGTGGATGTTTTGTTTGTTTTATGCTACGTACTTGCTGTAGAAAGGCCTTCTGCATTGAAACTACTGTGTTTTTGTATGCTGCAGGACAAACCTGGTTGGGCTGTTTATGGGTGTCCCATGCTTTAAACTGCATTTTAACATTAGATCTGGTGTATCCAGATTTAGATTGGATTTGGTGTATTCCAGATTTAGAGCATGGGGTAACAGTGGTGCCAGGTAAAGCGTTTTAGAGGAAGCCGCAGTTACATGCTGCTTCTGACTGTACAGATCAAAATGTTCTTGTGTGACTCAGTAGTTGTTCAGAGAGAAGAGGACACAATGCTGATATGCTTGGGAATGATGCATCTGCAGCAGATTCAATGGAAGTAATGCCGTGACTCCGATACTGGCAACGATAGGATAAGCAGAGCTGATCTACTAATCAACTCCACACTCATATACCCATGGGTGGCTAGACTGAAAACTGTAGGTGTTGCTTAGTGTATGCCTATCATTTATAATCATTTATAATCATTTTTGACTGAAGGATGACACATTTGTAAGCCTCTTAGTGTTGTCATAAAAAAACATAGAAAAAGAATCAAAACACTTTAATTCAAATATACAAAAATGGACATCATTTGAGGTACATTATAAAAGAAATTCCTTACATACTTAAACTAGATCAGGGTGTGTTTTTCTCCCTTCATGGGAATCAGAAGGACCTGCAATTAGTTTATAAGGTAGCATTACTGTGGCTTTGCAGGATGAAATGTATGTAAATGTAAGGGCAATGATATTGCTGCATACTGTCTCTGTCTGGGCCCATGAGAGAAAAAACAAGTGCAGGTATGGCTAAACGTCACAAATACATATACAAATGCTAAAATAATGCAAACATCCCTTTCACACTTTACATTACAGCATACATACAGAGGCACAGTGCAGACATTGTCATAACACGATAACCTTATTGTGCTTGTGTACTGATGTTTCTGTGGGGCAGAGTCATAAAAACTGAAGAAAACCAGTTAGATGTGTACTTTAAATTTCCAACCTGCGCTACAAAGAAAAGCTGTAAACTGTTAGGTTTCTATAGAAAAGCTTCCACTTTTCTTTCCTCAGTTTTTTATTAGTTAATCCTACTCCACCTCAAAATTGAACCTGTGTTTTGCCTATGTAAGGGAAAGCAACAGATTTACTTTAAACGCCAGCTCCCACAGCAGCCTATATATTCACTTTGCCTTCACTCCACTGGGAACGAACAGGAATGACTCCAGGTAAGCTTAGCACAATCACCTAGAGGCTTGCATGAAGTTAAAGACTATCTTTACTCCCATGTGACAGTGCGGTGTCTGAGCGCCAATGACTAAGCACCAGCACTGTCAAATGAGAAGAAAGGGAGTCACATGCGACTCTACCTAAAAGTATTGGGTATTTCTCTTTGTAGCTGGTGGCAAACGGAGTAGCAGGGGGAGCGATAAGAAGGCACATACTGTATAAGCTTCTGTTGGGATTGGCTTTAAAGGAGAACTATGGGGTTATGGCTTTTCCTCATAGTTCTCCTTAGGGTAACGGGAGGACACAAACTAGCGTCCTCCCGTCACCCTAGGCTCAGTATACCGCGAACTGTAGCTCGCTGCATACTGAGACGCCGCAGTATACCGCGAGCAGCAGCTTGCGGGGTTATGCTGAGACCCCGCAGCTGAAGCGGATCCCGACAATTATGCCGGGATCCGCCCAGCTGCGTGACTGACAGCTGGCTCTGCCTATCTAGAGGCAGAGCCAGCTGTACCCGCCCCCTCCCCGTCTGTTCCGCCAGTCAGCGCTGGCGAATCGGAGCGGCGAGGGGGGAATCCAGCCCCTCCCCTGTCACGGCAGAGAGCCGTGACAGGATCGAAAGCTGACCGAACACCGGTATGTGTTCGCTCACCTCCCGATCTACTGAGCCGACCTGTGACAGTCTCATTGTCACAGGTCGGCTAGAACTATGAGGTGAGTGAAAAGCACTCACCTCATAGTTCTCCTTTAATGTCAACCTGCATGGGCAAAGCACAGTTTCACTTTAAGGAATAAAACTTTCGAACATGTTGCCCATCGCATTAGATTCTTCAAACTGAACTAGGAAAGAAACTGTTAAATTTTGCTTGGCTGATGTAGGCAACAAGAATGACATTTCTACTAGAGGCCCAATTTTTCTACACTGACACTGCCAGCCTGTCCTGCACATGTATCACAGTTACTTACTATACAATCCCAGTTGCATGCAAGAGTGTTGTTATTTTTCTCCATTACAAATATTAAGTATGCTCAGCATTTTGAACCATCCAGTGGCCAACATAGACTTCATAGGGCACATAAGCAGAATAACTAAATGAACCCTATTCTGTGCTCATAACAGTTGCACCACGTCTACATGCAGCCACCTCTTGGTACAGTGTGGCCTAGCACTCCACACTGCTTCATTTCCTTATGTGAAACACCACTCATCACCCTATATGCAACAGATGTGCCTTTGCTGGCAATAACAGCTTTAGATACATCTCTTCCAGTGCAAACAGATCTGCTCATTTGCCACCACCAGAACAGTTCAGCACCCTAAACTGTAAAGTCTTATCTCTGCTTAGCCCAACCTCTTTGCTAAAAGCTCAGGCTTTCCACTACACTGAACTAAAGTGCCCGCTTAAAGCACAGGAAGTATGGTGCCTGGTACCCTCATATATTTTAGCATTAGGTACTAAGTGGTTACTAGATGTTCTCTACCCCCTGTGCACATACTATTACATAATGGCTACGGAGCACTCCATGCTAATCTCCCCTTCATACAATTTAAAATCTATAAAAAACAAATACATGAATAGAAAGGAACATTCTGAATGTGTAAACATGTGCTATTGCTCTCTGCTTGTATCTTTAATACTGAAATTGTTTCCTGAAATATCCTTTGACATTGTTGCAATAGTGACTCCATGTTGTCACCTGCAAGCATACAAGAACCATTAAGGCTACATATTAAACATGTTATCCAAATTATACATTAGTAGGTTTGCACATTGTGATTTAAAAACAAAAGAAGAAATACATAAAAGAACTCCAATAAAATCTGCCCAGTGCTGAACAAAATGCCTTCCCGAAGGCATAGCCATCTCCAGTGCTCCAGTTCTGTGCTTTCCAGCTGTGACTTTAGTGTTTTAGTATTCCATGATATCTGAACACCCAGAATCACTTTCAAGGCTGAAATGCACATTGTCTATGATGTATTAACGATTAGGGGTGCTACTAAGAATTCTATTCACATTGGAATTGTTGCTTATAAAAACTGGTCAGATGTAATTTTTTTCTAGTGCAGGTTACAAACTAACATCCGGCCATTTGCTATGTGTAATACCTTCCTTGTTACTTAATTATTTTTGTTTAAAGAATTCTCAGTTCAGCAATTATTTCTTATACATGGGCTTATGTATTAAGGTAAAGTAGTAACTTATGGCAGTCAATCAGAGTTCTGTTTACTGTAATAAGTGTTTAAATATAAAAGGTTGTTAGGGGTTACTGCTATTTGCACATTGATCAAATGCCTTAGTAAAGGAGCCCACATATATGAAGCTAGCTGGAAAATAATAGCTGGAATTTTTAACATGCAAATATCCCCTAACATCCCTGATAGCTATAGTAATCCTTCTAACATGAAAATTAATCCAGAGAACAAACAAAAATTCAAATCCACTCTTCAGAAAAAACTAATAAGCGTGGTCATTTAAGAAGTGGTGGTCCTTTCTAATAACCTGCAATACTGGAATTGAAGGTTCATTTAAGTTCAGAGACAACAGTTTATTCTATTACTAAGCTCCAGTGATCAGTGCTTTATATCCAGGCAGTTATGGTACTCTTGGCACAGAGGTGTCATTGAGATAATAGGCCAGTCATGAAAACCGACATCATGGTAATATTTAATTGTGTGCAACCAGTTCAGAAATCTCTGAACATCACCACTGTGTTTTGGTGCGTTAAGGCATTTTGACCACTGATCTGGGTTAATAGTAGGGAACTAAACTGAGACAGAGACATACATGGAGGGTTTTGAGTATGGAGCATGTATAATGAAGGAAGAATCATGGAGAGGTCTAGCCAGGCCTGTGGAAAGAAAACAGCACAGAGTTAGTGAGATAAAAATTTAAAATCATTAAACATTCTCTTTAAACATATGGTCAACCCAGGAGAAAGATATTAGGGTTAGGTACTACATGGTTGGTTAAATCAGCCTTTGGCTTCTTATATGTCTTGGATCAATAAGATCTGCTTGCCATTATTCCTAGTTTAATCTGGATGTTTCTAAGAACCTTGGCGTGTTCCAGAACCTACTGTTACATTCTTCATAATATAAAATAAAGACAGAATCCAAAAGGGATCTCACAATGGTCACAGCAGATGTGTAAACCCAAGAAGTCAATGACGTGAAAATATAAGTGATAATGAAAGTTTTTACCCCTAAATTACAAATTTGAATGAAGAAATATAGCTGTAGTTTACATACACATAACACATTGATTCAGAACCTCAAATACTGCAGCAAGCAACACATTCCAGCACAAGGATGGGCAACATATAAAATTACACTTAAAATTTTGTAAGATTATAATTGCAACTGACTAGAGGATATATTACCCTTTTTAGTGCAGTGCAGTATTTTTATGTGCTTATTTTCCTATAAGGAAACTAAGGAATTTGTATTTGGATGGATCATTCTTTACTTAGAAAGTTAGTGGAAACCCATACATGTACTGTACTACATAAAAACTTTGCAGGTACATGTAGTAGTGTGCCCTGATTAATCATTGATGTCATAGTACATGAGTGGGAATGAGGAGATTGTGTCATTTTTTTTGTGCCATGATGAGACTATAACACATTTACACCCACTGTATAAGCTCTGCAACCTGTTTCTGTTCACGGAAAGATTCCAATACACACATCATAATATGCAGAGAAACTGTGGAGATACCTTGAACCTTTCATTAACGGGGTATTATGGGATACTGCATGAGTCCCATCTTGCCTAAGGTTTTATGTAGATGTTACTTTTATAGTTCTACAAGTGTCTATGTCAATCAGAAAAGTAATTAATTGATCAGATTGGTGCCAGTTAGGATGAAGGTGAGTTGCTGCTATGGATATAGTGCAATGGTAACATCAAAGTGCATATTTATAAGTGAATGGGTTCTTAAAATAAAAACTCAGTTCCTAAAATACATCCAGCTGTAGATGCATTATGAGACCAGTGAGTCACTAACAACCCTGCTACACTATAAGGAAAATTAGAAGGGTTTATAGATGGCATAAGGTTACATTATGGATAGCTAAAAAATATGATGGGAAATATTTTTTTACATCTCAAGTGAGTTTTTTTTTTGTCATAATAAAATTTAATCAAAGGCCATGTTTAAAAATGCTTTGGGATAACTCAAAAAATATCCAACAGGTAGTGCTCTCATAACAAGGTCCCGAATACCAAAGGAAACAACTGACTTACATTTAAGCAATATATTACAAGGTGGAATGGGAGCCAGAGAACTTCTGCTGTTAAGTAACCAAGCTGTTCCTTGAAATGTTGTGCTCTCACATTCAGGGCCAGATTTACGCTCTCTGCTGCCCCACGGCCAGGGTCCTCGATGACAACCCCCCCGCCCCCGTCAACTGCCAGTGCCGCCCTCTACTCCTTGCTTTACCGCTTGTATGCCAGATCAGGGATTCCTGCTGCAGGAAAATGCTAATTCCTGACACAGAAATCCCTAATCACATCTAAACTTACAGGTATGAATGGGGCCTAATGCGCACACACACACACACAGAAATACAACCCCCCCCCCACAGACACACACATTAATGCAGAATAATATATCCCCCTGTCGCACACACATAAAATAAAAGACAGAGCCCCATCACCTGCACATTGTCTGATGATCCAGTGGTTGATAGTAAGGTCTGGTGCAGACCTTACCAATCCTTCCTTTCGGCTAGAGTTTAGAATTGTCAAGAGCTCTGGCCCAATGGAATTACTGAGTGCCGGAGCTGACAGGAACAGCTATACGGTCTGCATCTGACAGAGATGCAGACCGTGTTGCTGGTTCCACAAGTCAGTATGGCGTGCCTGACTTCAAAGCCGTCTGCAGGCCAAATGGGTAGAAGTTCGAGTCCCCTGGAGTAGAGGTTGTGTCGCCGCTCTACTCCCTGCTGCACCGAGGCCATAGCCTCGGTGGTCTTGTGGGGGATCTAGCCCTGCTCAAATTATATAATAAGATGCACTGCCTGAACTATTTAGTATGCAAGTTATTCATTTTTCCTATGCCATATTAGATCATTCTACTTATTTATTTCTACACTACTCTAGCTGAGTGCCACTTTAAAAAAAAAAGAGGCTGTGATCTTTCCATTTAATTTTCCTTTACCGGTATGAAAGACATAAAATAACATCATACAATGAAGTGACTTAGTATGTAGAAGACATTAGTACTGTGACCCACTTGTACAGTGGCTGCAGCTGAAGGTGTGAGGTCTTCATGGGAGCCTGATATCCATAGGAATCATAGGAGCCAATGAAATCAACTGCAAAATGGAAAAGCAAGGATGTGATTGGTTAGTTATGTGTTGATACAAAATACTGTTTTTTCATTTTAAGATTTTTAAGATTCTTATAATATTATGTGTTAGCAGAAGCCTAAGGAATGTCTGTAATAAATTACCAGTTGTATGTCATTTGCTTAGTGCTATACTTATAGGGAAACTCCAGTTTTATATAACATACCATTGCTACACAAAATCATTTAGTAATTGTTTGAATTGCTTTAATGCCTCAAAAACAAGAGTATAAACACGGATGTAACAAGGCAAACAGTACATAGTCAGCATGGTGGAGTAGAATATTGTTTTTTTTAGCAGAATTTAAGTCAACATCTCTCAGTAAACTTACTGGGTATGTCCTGGGGTCAGAGATATTGGAGTTCAGAAAAGTGATCAGACATGAATTCTGTGACTGCTGACCTAAAGGGTCTTATTTTTGTAACTTTTCCAAATTATGTGTATCGTACACATAAAGGGTAAGGATGTGGCCAGGACATCCAAAATATGTTGGGCTTGAGACTTACAATGTAAGATAGAAAGTTTGCTCAGCTGGCCTAATTTGTAGTTTTATAATATTGTGGGTGCCATATACAGTAATAGTAGGAATATTAATTAGAATGCCCCAGGTATGCCAGCAAAAGTCTGTTTTTTTTGGTCACCTGACTCGAAAATTAATTGAGGAGAATTTATCAAAACTGGAGCAGACAAAATGTGGAGTAGTTGTGCATGGCAACCAATCAGCTTCTCTCTTTAGTTTGTTCATTTAAGATTTGAAAATAAAAAAGAGAAGCTGATTGGTTGCTGGGGGATCTAGCCCTGCTCAAATTATATAAGATGCACTGTCTGAACTATTTAGTATGCAAGTTATTGCATACCAGATTTTGTCTGCTCCAATGTTTAATACATTCCCCTCATTGTGTCTTGTAAGAGAGTCTCTTTTTGGTGCAGTCTACTAGTGCCATATCATAGGATTATTTTCTGAGGTTGGATTTTCAGTACAGTATATATAACCTTCCAGCATGTCTTTGGAGTGTGGGAGGAAACCGGACGAAAGCCACACAAGCACAGAGAGAATATTGTTTTGTTATCACAGTGCTGTGATTGATCATGTGATCTCAGTAGAGAAACCCTAGCACTCAATTTGCTAAATGAGTGCTATGGAGCATCATTCAGTGGGGAAGACTAAGGACATCTTGTGGCTGAGAAGAAGTACTGCACTGGAGAGGAGGTGATTATTGCAGACCAAGCTACTTTTTTTTTAAACAGTGGTGGTGGGGCTTTTTAAAAAGAAAAAGAAAACAGTTTCCCCCAAATTTGTTTTTAAGCTGGCTATACCCCAGCACATCTTGATTGTTCTCACCACACAACAATCTAAACCTCTAGAATGTGCAAGCAGCTATAGAACTTGTCATACAAAGAACATATACTTAGATATATGCCGTCATTGTAAAGCTGCTCCTAGCATGATATCGATTTATTATCCTGATGACTTTCACTTAATTGTATACCTATATTGGTCAGTTCTCTGCTTTGTGCAGAGCATTAGAATCTCAGAGCATTACTTACAGCTGTCTTCTTCATCCATGAAAACTTTGCTGACGTAACAGGCATAGACAAAACCGAACAGCTGTATGCAGGAATGCATGGAAGGGAAAAACAACATAATATACATATATTAGAAGACAAAGAAACAATACTGTATATTTTGAATACACCTTTTGTGTTATTAATTTAACAATTACCTAAAGGTGCTTTTTAAAGTGAATCTTAGTGAATCTTAGAATGTTACCTTAGAAAGATCTGGTTTCGAGTTGCATGCACGGGGTTACCCAGCCAACCCAAAGGGAACACACACGCAACACACACGCAACACCCCAAGAGTGAACCCCGCCTACAATGTTATGAATGAACAGGAACACTCGGTATGGAGGATTCTTGTTCATTTATAACAGGCGATACAGAAAAAGAGATTGAGGGCTCCGTGTCCACTAGGGGATTTTATCTTTGTCATGCTAAAAATCATTCTACATATGCTATATTTATTTGAAAAGTATATCCAGTCTGTTAACAGCTTTTTTTTTCTGGCATAGACATGCAATTTCATGTTTGCGCCTTGTAAGTGAATATGATTCAACGGATGTTCTTTTAGTTGCAATTAGTTGCAAATGGGCATGTGTACAAATCTGAATATCCACTCTTGACTTATAACAAAGGAAAGCCTTTTGCTCATGGATGACACACTTTTTTTTAATCATTTACTTGTATTCCCTTCCTGTCAGAGCAGAAGTGCAAGAATAGGCGGTGTTATCTTTTGTCTGAGTTCAGTGCTGATGCCAGACAATCCAAAAACTCTCATATCAGAAAGGATCTGTTAGGTTTCCATGAAAATAATTTCCTCTTGTTTAAACCCATAAGTCCCTAAGCTACTATCAGTATATACTGTAGATGAATATATAAATGGATATCCTAGTCATTTGGAAAGTTAGCAATAGACAATAAATCCAATTCCACAGAGACCCACTACACATTATATACAGGTGAAACTTGAATAATTAGAATATCGTGCAAAGTTCATTTATTTCACTAATGCAACTTAAAAGGTGAAACTAATATGTGAGATAGACTCATTACATGCAAAGCAAGATAATTCAAGCTGTGATTTGTCATAATTGTGATGATTATGGCTTACAGCTCATGAAAACCCCAAGAACCCCAAATCCACAACCTCAAAAAAGTAGATTATTACATGCAATCAATAAAACAAGGATTGTACATAGAACAATATCGGACCTCTGAAAAGTACAAGCATGCATATGTACTCAGTACTTGGTTTGGGCTCCTTTTGCAGCACTTACTGCAATTACTTTTGCACGATATTCTAATTTCACCTGTGTGTGTGTGTGTGTGTGTGTATATATATATATATACATACACACACACACTCTTTCGGCTCAACTGTTCACATCAGAGACAACACTATTTATACTTCCTTAAACCGTATTAAAATCTAAAAGACAGGTCTTCCCATATTAGGATCCACCACACTTGAAACAATCAACCATCCTCGGGCAGATCCTAAGGTACCATTGGATCTGTTCAGGACCTGCAGAGAGTTACAACTTCAGAAACCTACCCGAATGGAGGATATATGCTTTGAACTATAAAGCAATCAAATCCATAATGATACCTTCACATTAAATACAGAGAACAGACAGAATACCTCTGGTCACTTACAATAGAATCCTCAGAAATGTAAATACAATGCTACACGAGGAACAACAGACTGGTAATGTCTCCAGAACCATCATGTTAATCATACAGACAGCCAGCAAACTTGGTCAACTTCCTCGTCAGGTCCGTCTTGCAACCAAAGATTACCATTTTCATGTGGGCATGAAAAGTGTAATACATGCCAACACATCTTATGTATAAACCAACTGCCAGTAGCAATCTCTTCTGTACCCCTGTTTGCCATGACTTTTTATGCATAGAAAAGGGTAACCAATCAGCACATTTTAGCCAGTGATGCTAGTGACAGAAACCAGTACTGCGAAAATATATAATCTACTATTGCTGTTGCATGTTTGTTCCACATCAATGACTCAGAAAGGCAGAAGCCAAAGAATGCCAGACCACTTGTATTTTCAGATCAACAATGACAGTTTCTGTATTTCTGCCAGCACAGGTTTACTTTAGCACTGCACTGAATGCCATGGTACATTTGGTGGCTAAGTGCTGCTGTTTTAGGACACTAATAATTGAGCTACATGGCTGAATTGGCATTCCTACCTTCTCCAGTAGTGATGGGGGTTCCTACACTTACTTTTCATGTAGGTTGTGGTGGGACATGTTTCTGCACCCATTTCAACATCGCCCTGAAAAGGTGGCAAGGATTTGCCTCTTTTCAGTGGCAGGGTAATGCTACTGGCTGTAGTCCTGGCAGGGTAATGCTACAACTGTTAATTATTAAAGGTATTTTTTAAATGCAAGTAGAGTATGTGTCTGAATTTGACTTGATATCAGCCTCTTGCTACCCCTATCAACAGTACTCATACAGGAAGAAGGAGGGGGGGACTGGGAGCCAATCAGGTGTGCTGCATGGAAACATGCTGACAAGGAACACGCTGATAGGAGAGGAGAGAATGAGTATGGAAACTACCTTATCAGTCTGCTGCTACTCATTTACTGCCTAGTCAGCAGGTTGGGGATGGGGAGAAAATGCCACGGTGCTAATTAAATGCACATGGTGTCATCCATCTGGCTCTGCTGTGTGGTAGGGCTATTTAAATCTAAGGACTGGATGGACAGAAATACAAATGCTTTGGAAGGTAAAAAAGCTCCACTATAACAGTTTCCTCTGTGTATTAAACTTTCTCTGGAGTTCAACTGAAACTATGTTTGTAGTCAACAGGACATGCTTGACATTCCTTTCTTCAGAATCATATTGTGAACTTTACCATCATTTAAATATTCTATATTCCAGGGCAACATTTTCCAGTATCTTCTCACATTATTATGTAATAGGACTATATAATATGATGTGAACATAGCTTGACATCTGCCGAGAGATACTTCTGTCATTAATCGTCATAAATACTCACCGCTAGAAAAATCTGTAAAGCACTGCTCAGGGCCTCAATATAAGGATAATCAAGTAGACAACCAGTCACTGTTACCATATGATGATCAGCCAGTGACAAAGGGGCTGTACGAACTGGTGTCACCAGGCAGCCTGGTCCATTTTCCATCCACCATGATCGATGCAGGGAGGTGTTAAAGTTCATTATTAGGTCCTTGTGCTGTGGGCATAGTATTTACAAGAATTACTACCGGTTTTTACAGGCAAGAAATGTTATAAATCTTCCAGCTATATGCTGGGCAAGTGCCATTGCCACGGCATTACCGCCACTAGATGGAGCCAGAGAGCATAGTAAATCCATTTAGCGACGATATTCATTTAGCGATGGCATTCATCCAGCTATACGCTGGGTGGAAGATTTAGCCAGATAGTATAAAGTCATAGACTAGGCTTTGCATGTTAACATTCGAAGAAAGGAAAGCTAAGCATATCACAATAGTGACTTGTCAAATTTCAGTCTATACTTTTTTAAATGCTAGTTAGACAATAAAAAAAAACATAATTGATAGACATGGGCAACTTCTCAACAATTCTTTTTATTAGGATGATATAAACAAGATTTGCAAATGCTAAATCTTCAAGTTTAAAACTGCAGTAGTGAATTAGTGAGGTAGAGTATCCAAAAATATAAAAACTTACCTGTCTGCTGGAAATAACAGATCCCGCAGTGCTCTGGTTTGGGCCACACATACTGAAGCCAACATGTTGCGCATTAGTTTACCTGCTTTGTGGCTGCTTATGCCAGCAGAACCTTCATCCCTCTTTCATTGAAGACTGCTATAGTAGCACTCACATGCTGTACAGTCATGGTTTCCAGACACAGGACCCAGAACTGGAGCAATGCAGGATGTGCTGTTTCTAACTAACCGATACATTTTTACAAATTAAGAACCCCAATCCCACTTTCAAGATCCTTATCATCCCTTCTCCTCTTCCACACAGGTATTCACATTTCATTTCTTCTCCACCCTGCTTGAACTGCTGTCTGTCTGCTGCAACATTTCTTTATGGTATTAACATTTCCTTTCTGCTGCACCCTGCTTGAACTGCTGTTTGTCTGCTGCTGCAACATTTCTTTATGGTATTAACATTTCCTTTCTGCTGCACCCTGCTTGAACTGTCATCTGTCTGCTGCAACATTTCTTATGATTTCCCCTACAGCTATACATTTGATGTCGATATTATTGACATATACTCACTTTCCTGTTTTGTTTGTTAAAAAGGCGATGCTATATATATGGCCTATGCCTGTCTTCTCTTTGTGTGAAAAGTTTGCTCTTTGATTCATGAGCCTTCATCATTTCATAATTGATTAATTAGTATACACTCTCCCACACCATAGTCCTATACATTTAGATGTGCTTATGGGCAAAGGCACATTTGCCAGGGGGCATAGGCACGTTTGCAATGTCCATTTTAAGCAAAGTGTCTATTTTAAAATAAGTATCATCAGGGCAAGGCACTTGAGAAGGCAGAAATATATGGTAACCATGCTCCTGACAGACTGCAGGTGGTTCTGTTTTTCCCATCCTCCTCCTCCTCTCTGTTCTGTTCCAAATCTGACTAATACTCTCTATCCCTTAACATGCTTTCTCTACCATTGCCTCTCACAATTGTGTCTTCTCCTCTTAAACTTTCTTTTCTTTAACTCCCGCCCACAATCCACAAAAACTGCCCTCCTAAAACTCACTAATGGCTTACTAACCGCTAAAACAATGGTCACTACTCTTTACTCTTGCTATTAGACCTTTCTGCTAGTTTTTATACAGTTGACCACCCGCTGCTCCTCATAAAACTCCACTGGCTTGGCCTCCAAGCCTCTGCTTTCTCATGGTTGATCCTGTCCCCCTTGGAATATATTTTCTTTGCTCCTGTTTCTGCCTTCCCATTTTTTGTATTTCACACAAGTCTACCGTACAAGGTCTGTTATCCTTAAGGACAGCAGACTCTGCAATCTTTAAGGACTATAATTGCCTCTGCCTGGGCAAAAGGGAGATCATTTTATTTAAAGGTAACCAAGAGGTACCGTATCTATTTAAATTAGAATAATAATGTGACTTAGTGATTTTTAGTGTGTTGAGGGGCATTGCCAGCCCATTCAAAATGAAAGGGCCATTTTAGCGCATGTGTCTTAGTGAAAAGCATAGTCTGAATGGGCCCTTTTTTGTTTTCTTGTGTCTCTAGGAGACCTTAACAGCAAATTATACTTGCCATAATTCATGGCTTTTTCCCAGTTGCTGTTTATGCCCACTTCCACGTTCATGTTCTCCAACTCTTCCTGTTGCATTCTCCATTGTCTGAACTAACTGTCCAAAAGGGACAGTGGTACCCACTCATAATGGCTGAAGAAGGTTTTCAGACCTAGAAATTCAAATGCAGCGGTTTTGCCAATAGAGTCTGAGGGATATGAGAAATCAATGGGCT
Source organism: Nanorana parkeri (assembly GCF_000935625.1). NCBI lineage: Eukaryota > Metazoa > Chordata > Amphibia > Anura > Dicroglossidae > Nanorana > Nanorana parkeri. Next base: position 418,961 of record NW_017307254.1, read on the forward strand.
GCTTTAGTTGTCAGCGTCTAAAAAAACGAAAGTATCACTTGTGGGGTACTGAACCTTTTAAAGTGGAACTAAAGTTGAAAAATTATTGTTAAGACGTAGCCATTTTTTTGGCGTGTTTACATGGCCAGCAGAGCTGTGTACACTCTTGGCATCTGTATGAGCTGGGATAATGCAACGTTAGTGTGCATGAACAGAAGTTACATCACCAGTGGACATCAGTTTAGAAAAGATGGCAGCGGTGACAGAGTGGCAACACCTGGCATTATCTGTCAGTGCTAGAGAAGGGCAAACCCAGAGGTAAGTCTGTCATGATGTGCAAGTAAGCATACTTGCACATTATTGCAAGAGCATCCTTCACCATAGCCAAGCTTAGTTCTGCTTTAATTATTATTGCTTCAAAAAAAAAAAAAAGTGTAGCAAATATTATATTAAAATGGATCAAAAAGTAACAAACTGATTAAAGTTCTGCCTGCCCCTCACGTTGCCTACTGTCACAAAGACTTTAAAGTAGCCACCAAGTACTTGCATGCCATCCAGAGCAAGCTCTCTTTCACAGGGCACTTCTAACATAAACCAATGATCAAAGGACTGCAGCTAAGAGAGGCAGTGGCACTGATAGGCTACTTAATGAGGAGCAGCCAATTAGTGCCTCTCAATAAGTAATTAAATAAATACAGCAAGAAAAAAGTGCAAATACCATGTCATGTGATTATGGGCCCTTTAAAAGACAGCTTGGCAAGCTTTACATGGTTTATGAAGGTGTAGCAGATGGTTGATGCTCAAATTTCCTTTTGTAAACAATTTTACAGTTAAGGCAGATTTTTATATGTGTGCTAGGTAACACATGTAAACAACATCAAAGCTGGCACTAATAAACCATGCCTTTTGGATCAGTTGTCAGTCTATATATGTCAAAGTGAAGGCATCATCAAAAGGAATATGACTTTACAACATGGTGCATAAGAGCACCATGGAGCTTTACTAAAAACAGAAAAACATAAAGTTAACTGGCAAGCAAAGAAGGTTAATACTGCAAACTATATTTTCATACTGGCACATATTGTTCCTGTGGTGGGGATTACTTAATATGAATAAGTGTATTCAGTGCACTAAAAATGACATCATACCTGTGATAAATGTCCCACTTCCAGGTAGAAACAGATTATAAATGCATTCCAAGCCACCCATAATGCTAGCCACACTGAGTACTGTATGGGAATATTAAAAGACAAGCAAGAGGATCAGAGAGGTAGAATGTGCATTCAAAATTACATTAATGCAGTACTGGAATACAACAGCGGCATAGACAGAAACAGATAAACTTTTGTCAAGCAAAGCATTAGAATATTTGTCAAGTTTGTATTGCTGCAGATTACCCTTGCTTCCAGTGTAGTCATCTAGGCAGGAAATGAGGATACATCTCCCCAGTGGAAGCACAGACAATAAAGACCTTATATATTTTTTAGCCATTCTTCACTTTAGCCAAAACTATATATTGTATTGGAATTAAAGAGGAATTTTACCTACAATGTATTGTCTCTCAAAATAGTTACTTTTGCCAAATGAGCCAATCTGAAAATTCTTATCTGAACAGTGCCTGCATTCGGGTATTTAACAGCTGCTGTAGCAGTGGCTGCTGAATACAATAGCTGACAGCGGGGATTCCCCATCCATGCTGTTTAGCGCGTGCAGAAAAAGAGAAATTCTTAGGTTGTACAGCCAGCTTCACTTTTGTTTTTTTCTTTCCCTAAGGCCAGGGGGCTCTCATCACAGGCTGCAGTCTTTGTAAAAATTGCAGGCCGTGTGCATCTACACATAACAAAGCGAAGAAAATATTGCTACAAGATCACCTGCATCAACAAAAGTGGGATTGTGCAAGCTTCCAGGTTTTGAACCCACTGCAAACATTGCAGTGGATGGAGTGAACTGGTACATGGTGTATTTTAGCAGTTCTTCTGTTAATCATTACACTATAGCTCACAAGAAAACACTGGAATTAATTATCTCATATCTACTGGTGACATGCACTTTTGCTTAATAGCTTAAGCAGGGACCGCCTTCTTCAAGATGCTCTTGCAGTTTCTGATCTCCACTGATTACATGTGTACATCACAAAAATCATAATTTATTGGTCCTGGCGATGAACAAAAAAGCGGAATTAAATAGCCAATGTCTGTGGAGCAGCTGAGTTTCTTGTTCTGTCTATAGCAGGGGTAGGCAACCTTGGCACTCCAGCTGTGAAACTACAAATCCCGTCTCTGCCTCCAGGAGTCATGTCTGTCACTGTTAGAGCCTTGCAATGCCTCATGGGACTTTTAGTTTAATAACAGCTGGAGTGCCAAGGTTGCCTAACCTTGGTCTATAGTTACTATGCAGATTGCAGGCAGGCTAAGTATAAACCATGCAATGTTCGCATTGCCCAGAACCTGTTATGGCAACTCTCAAAGTCTCAAAGCACAGGCATAAAAAGGGGGAATTAAGACATTTTATTGCAAAGTTGTTTTGTTTCCTTGAATATATTAAAGTAGCTACTTTGTTTTTAAATGAGACATGATTGGATTCTATGATGTCCTAACAGATAATACACTAAGTCACTACTATGTTCATTGTCTTTATGTAAGGTCCATTCAAAATGTTATGACAAATTCTGATAACTATTCTAGGAAGGAATCTTATAATACACTTTACATACATTACATGTAAGTACATGTAATTATACAATCATTATATCCATTTTGTTGAGCTATGAGGAAGATAATGATCTTATCTAAAATGTTGTAAAATTACACACTCCTTCCCTTTCCCATCACAAAAAAAAGGATCAAAGGGCAACACGTGTACCACTGTCATCATGGTGGGACCTGTAGTGCCAAAGGCTCCTGGGAAGAGTGGAAACCTGTCCCTCTCACAGAAAAATATCTTCTCATCTATGAGTAGCCTAAGGCTTATTAAACAAAACTGGCCATTTGCCTGCCTAGTGAAATCATCCAATGTTGTATCTGTGAAATGGCAGCAAGTTGACAAGAATATTTTAAGATAGCAGCTGTACTCCTTAGACTAGGTAAAATATATTTTTAATTAAAACACAGTGTTGTCCCTGGCTTCTCCACACAGCATATATTTACAAAGGAATTAGATCCATCAAAAGGCAACCACTTTCAATAGCTAGGATATAAAAATAAGATGCAGTGGTTGGAACGGACAACTGCTAAAAAATGACAGATCAATTTAGTCCAAAAAAAAGGATTGCAGGGTAGGTCACATAGCACATTCAGATAATCTATATGCTGCAAATATTAGAAAAAAAGTTACACAAATGGATACAGATGGAAAGCTAAACTGTCAAATATTTGGAAGATATAAAACCTCTAAAGATCTCAGTATTTTGAATTTATAGTATAGTGGAGAAAAGGCATATAATCAAATAGTGACAGAGTATTTCCTAAACCAATACAGAAATTTTTGACTTAGAATTCATTAAACAGATCCTCCCAATACTTCCCTTACACCTTTCATGTTGTTTTAAGTAGAAGTCCCCTTTTTATGAAATAAGAAAATGGATCCTTGGTACCGATCCTCAGTTAACATTATAAAGGGGTGGCCTCTGATCATTTGAAAGAATGTCTGAACTTACCAATATCAGGTACTTGGATCTGTAATGCAGAGTGCCAAATATTCCCAAGATGACCACCATAATATGCAGAAAATTGGCTAATATTGGTGCCCACTGGTAGCCGAGGAAGTCAAAGATTTGTCTCTGTAGTGCAGCTGCCTGTTATAAAAGAAAACCAAATCTCTGAGGTAAATGGTCAGTGTCTAAGGGCAATAAAGTAGAAAAAACACTCATGTCTGCTTTACTGAAGGATTATCCCATAAAAGTGCTTTGTGACCTAACGATGTTACTACAGCTAAAGACACAAGGCTGAGTGGTCCATAAAGTCTCTCCATATAATAAAATATTTATTAGAATCATCCACTGGGCTTGAAATATTATTTAATCGGGGGCAGACAAAGCATGTTATATTACTATATCAATCAATCTATACATTATTTATATAAATATCCTTTCCTTTAAAAAAGGTTGTGCATCATGATAAGATCATGCTCAATTTCTGACTCAGGGCGGTAGCTAAGGAGTTAAACAGGAATACTATGGCAGAAGGCATGGGGTAATTAAAAAGCTTTTAACCACAGAGATATTCAAGTTAAATTGGATTATTGAACTGTAGAGTAGCCAGTCACCAGATAGTGCTTGAAAGTACTCTGGGATTTGACACATGCAAATGTACAGGTATGGAATCTTCACCCCAAGATATTGCATTTTGTAGAGGCTAGGCACAACTGTGCTTTAGTAGACTTTAGAAATTTTTTCCATACAACAAAAAAAACTATTTAGTTTCAATACCTAAATGTTTCCACACACATGTCTGGAAATAACCATGCTTTGAGGATCCACCAGACACGCTTGTTCATTGTGCAGGGTATATGTTACATGCACCATGCGTTTTGTGTTAAGAAGCCATTAGAATGTCCTGCCGCACTCCTTACTGAAGAACCCTTGAAGGTGGGTGCTGTAATGACAGCGGATGGCTTCGCAGGGAACAAACGTACAACAGAATGTCACAAGCACACCAAACAATGTGGTCAAGTGTTCATCCTTTATTGACGCATATTGTCAGATAGAAGCAACGTTTTCGGGGGCCGCACAGGGTCCCCTTCATCAGGTACAGTGAATAAGCATAAGAAAGATTTTTGTTTTACTGGATGGTTGCTAACAATGAAAGGATAGTGGTGGAGCCGAGCTGATTCAGTCCCAAAATATGTCATTTTCAGTCTTTTTAAGGGCTTGTTTACAACAGCATCCGCGCTCAGCTGCACGGCAGCGTGTGTTTGTGTGTGCCCCTACGGTGCCGATGCACTTGATTGAGCTGCATTGCACTGTATCTTTTTTTCTTTGAACTTTATTGAAATGTCACAAGTGACATTTCATTAGGTTGTGGTGGCTCACCACGGTGCGAAGCGATTGTACCAATTGTAAAATAATACCTAATGATCCTGCCCTATATGATTCGCACCAACGCGGCTGGGGTAAACCAGCCAGGTAAACCAGCCAGAAAAAAAAAACAAATTAACCATACCTCTGAAAGTTTTGTTTCTTATAAAACAGCCTAGCATAACAATAAAATGCTGATAATCCAAATCAAAACACCACTCACATTCTGAATCCGACTTCTTAACTCATCTGTGTCTCAGTTGCAGGCAACAAGCGTGTCTCTGCTTCAAGCAATAAAAGTTCAAAAATGTCGCACTCCACAAGATCTTTAAGGAAGATAAAAGTCTTTATTCACAGAGCAAAAAACACACCACCTATAACTCAATTCCTCAATCCTCAACCTCTAATGCTTTTCACCATTTCGGCTTAGTCATAGATATGATCTCTATAACTAAGCCGAAATGGTGAAATGCGTTAGGGGTTGAGGATCGAGGAGGAGAGTTATGTGCAGAGTGTGTTTTATGCTTTTTTGAATAAAGCCTTTTATCTTTCAGTAAAGATCTTGTGGTGTGTGGAATTTTTGAACTTTTAATGAAATGATGATGCTTTGTATTTTTCTCCACTGCAAGACCCGTGAGTGCT
>NW_017307254.1:424614-438028 GCF_000935625.1 Nanorana parkeri
CACATTCTGACGACTTTAGTATAGTAGCCGCGTTTCCTAGATAGGACTTGAAAATGATGATTTTGAAATTGCTACGACCTGGAATTTTTACATAGAATTTGATGTGTAGCTGTAACCTGGTACCATCGTCAGTCTATTTAGATACAATGGCACTGCAGGAGCATGATTATATATTGCTGCATTTGAATTTCTTCCTATAGGTAAATCAACAGGTTCTTTATCCCATTCTTGCTGCTATTTATGTTATTCGGGGAGATTCTTGTAACCGGTGAAGCTAAGGTTTTGTTTTCCCCTTGAAGATCCCCTCAGTTGTCATCTCTGATTTAAAAGCTATAAGGAAAAGGGCATTTCGTTGTCATGGTAATGCTGAAATTAGCCTCCATCTTTGCTAGCAAAATAAAGCATAAATACTGCTAATATATCTATGATGACCCTGATCTGTGACACATAAGTGCCCTCTAATGGAAAGTCATTATTTGCACAAGAGTAGAATTCCTTATATATTCTTTTTAGTACTTCCTAATTGAAAAGAAAAACAAATTGACATACAGTATAGGGAAGTCAAGTGAATGCAATCACTGAGCAACAATTATTTTCCAGCAAACACTCTAATTGCTTGTAATATCCTACATTTTCCTCAGTTTACATTCATTTGTGATCTCTGCAATGCGATGCATGCAGCAGTATAGAGAGCATCTCAGAGGGTCACTGTGTGTGTACATTCTAAGGCCTGTGCTGGGTAATGTGGGACTACACCGTCCTATCCCATAAGGTGGCCATACACTGTGCAAATTTCAGCCAGTTCTTGATGAACCAGCCAAAATGCGCACAGAGGGTTCCACTGTCGGCACCCTTTTGGAGTCGGCCGGAAAATCTTCATACAAACAGAGCGGCAGCCAATAAGCTGCCAGCTCTGTTTGGGCATTCTGACAGAGGCCGGTGGCCACTGTCGTAACAAAATGAAGACAGAAGGAGATTTCTTTATCAACGCTGATGTAGGAATCTGTTGTATTTTTTTTTTGGTTCAGCCCACAGGTTGAGTGAACAAAAAAATAGAACAGTGTGTGGCCAGCTTTACAGCCAAGGAAAGTGCCATCTTAGCCTCCATTTGATTGCAGTTGCCATGGTGTTGAACATGTCATCAGCTATGACACCAGCCATTTGAGGGCTTGAAAGTTCAGTTGAGAGCTGAAATAAGCACACTGACAACCTTGACAGTTGGCATGTCTCAAATGTAACTGTTTTTGGAGACGTTCAATTGGTGGGCAAAGTTCCTCTGAAAGTAGTACTAAAGGCTTGGTGTTTTTACATTCTCTGCATTAAGGTAAAAAACACCCAGTACCTTTCTAAAACCCAGCTAGCTAGCTGATGGAGGCACCAGTGAGGGGGGTGGGGCTAGTGGTTTGGATACCACTGGGCACTGCTGTCAGAATACAATGTACACAGCGGGAGATTCGTTCATCCATGCTGTTAGCGTAGATGGAGGAATTTGTCATATTTTGTTTTCATTCAACCTTGCAGGCTGAACGGAAAATAACTTTCGCATGTACCCAGCTTAAGATTTAAAAGATTACCAACAGACAGGACTGTGGTAGACTAGAATACTCTAAAATACTGAAGTATTGGTCAGAGCACATAGGTTGAGCTCTCTGTATGCATTTCATTGTAACTGAACAGAATGCAGGAAGGGTGTTCAGTGTAGGCTCTGCCAATTTGTGTCCTTGCAAGCACTGACAGTATTGGTGGGAAACTGCATTATGGCTGTTATAAATCATGATAGCCTGATTTATGCATTTCTGTAAACTATGTAGCTTTAGAGTGTAGTAATGCAGTAAAGACATCGAACCTATTTATTCTCTAGATGGTCAATTATTTCAGTGTAGACTCCTTCCCTCCCTCCAATTAATCTCCTTTTTTCTGCCTGCTGCAAACCTGTGGCAAATAAAGGCTGAGAATGAAAAGTGCAAATGAACAGACTCAGTGGACTGAGAAATGAGTAGAATGAAAGCTGCACAGACAAGAGCCTCAGACATAAGGAGCCGTACGGAGATTCAAAATGGGGAGATAAAATACAGACAGGGTGTGGACGGGGAGACAGAATATAAAATGTAGAACACAAAGTAGAAAAACGTAGAAACAAATGCTACAAGCATGCTGACAGGGTATGGATTAAGCTAAGACATTTAAAGCTGATCTCCAGGTTGATATAATAAAACATGAAAAGCAATGCATTTAAATGTGCATTGTTCAGACTATTGTGGGGACCGCGCAATACAATACCTTGCGTCCAAAAAAATGCGCGGGAAACCCAAACGCTATATGTGAATTGAGCCTTTACAAAAAGGCTAGAGTGTAGCAGGATCACCATGATTGTAGGCATCCCCAGCGGAAAGCTGCCATCATAAGTATAGCAGCAAGGGATGAGGTGACGTCCCGAGTTGCATGCTTTTGCTGCCTGGGGATGGCAAAATGGGCCACCTCAGGTGACAATTAAGCTAGGTACGCTCCTAACCTGGAGCGAATCAATCTCTGCTGCATGTGCTGGCAAGGAATACACTGACTGTGACAAAGAGCAGAGGGAGCAGATGGATCACTTTATTTGTCTGTTGCTGCTCCTTCATTGTCCAGTTACATGCTGAGGAAGGGAAGTGACCGGACTATACTATTTAACTACAGACATTCCTCACTTAAAGAGGAATTGTACCCATATCTTTAAATTAACAACAAACACATCTTAAGGCCAGGTGCACACTTGCCGCGCATTCGTGTGTGGTTGTACACAGCGTTTGCAATGTGGCCCCATTGATTATCAATGGGGTTATATCCGCTAGGCAATCGCTGAAAAACGGTACATGTACCTTTTTTTCATGACATGCGACACACGTTTTTTTTCAGCCGCAATCGTGTGCGATTCCACAGGCGGAATTGTGGCAAGAAACTACGCAATCTGCCTGGACAGCTGGGGTGCCATTAGAAAAGAATGGCACTGCCAGCGCCATCAGCAGTGGTGTGCGATTCATTCACGATTACTGTGCGGTCACGGTGTGAACCTGGACTTAGAAATGTTTAGTAATAACAATCAACAAACGCATACTTCTACATAATTGCTGGTTTTGTATCCTTTGCATGCCTTCTTTCTCTTTTCTTTCCCCAGTTTTCTGACAGTAGCCATGTTAGCTAAGGGCAGGTTACTAGCTCTCCCTTTACTTCCTGCAACTCTGGCACATGTGACTAGGACATGTGATCATACATATCATCTCAGGGGACGAAAATGCCTTTCCCTGAGATGCTGTGAGACTACAGATGAGATTTCCCAGCAATGCTCCGCTGATGTAATCTTCCCAGGATGCAACACTTGGGTACATTACATCATATTGGACCAAAACTGGACCAGGAAGTAGATGAACTCTATTTGTAAGTAGATGAAAAACATGTTTGTTTAACTAGTGAATGTACAATGATTTAAAATCAGCATGCAGAGCTGCATGCTGCTTTGATTTTTAGTGAAATGGGGTAAAGATCCACTTTAATGACTGAGTTTCATTCAGTGAATTGGTTGCTAAGCGAGGAATAGAGGAAATCAGCTTTAATATATAGTGCATTACTTAAGTTTGCATACTGTAAATACTAATGTACAGTGCAGTAGTGAATACTAACCGAGTGACCAACTGTGGGAACAAGACTGAGAAAGGGTGATGTGATATGAGCTTGACCCAAGTTCTTGTATAGTGTACGGTACCGACTGGTTGGAGGGCTGGTATTAAGTCCGAGTGGTCGTTAAACAGGAAGGTCATTAAGTGTAGCTGTACTCTAGCAAATAGTCTGGTCACCACCTTCTGCATTGTAGATGTAAACCATATCTATCTTAAAAGAAATCTGTCAACATTGAAGTATGAAAGCTGCTATTTCTGATTAGTTTTGTGAGGATCCACACTCTGGCGCTGTCCTAATTATCCTTGTTTCACTACTTACTTAATCACTGACCTTCAACAAGCATGTGAATAGAATGTGCACTTGCCTACTACTCTAATGCAACGACAAGTTCCTTTTAAAAAACTCTGGTTAAAAATGTTATTAACCCTGGCAGTGGGGCTACCCCTGCAGTGCAAGGGTTAAGTGCTCATTTTTGTCTAGGTGCTAAAAAAAAAAGTTATACTCACCAGACCGTCCCAGCTGGCTCCCTGCCTATGTAATCACTGAAGTGTCTCCTCCTCCACTGCACAGATGGACTGCTCCTCGGAATCCTCACATCTATACACAGTCTATGCACAGTATATAGAGCGTGATAACACCAGGGTCCTTAGACTGCTGCAGCAGAGGGGGAGAGACAATGGTATAAGAACAAGCTGGCTCAGATGGTCTAGTGAGTATAACTTTTTATTTTTTTAGCACCTAGAGACAAATGAGCACTTAACCCTTGCAGTGCGGGGATAGGTCCACTGCAAGGGTTAATCTAATATTTTTCTGGAGTTCTTCTTTAATAAGGTGTTAAACCTGCATGCATTGTATCTATTATTTAGAGCAATGACAGTACAATATTTTTATTTTTTATCAATCCATAATACAATACCTCCTCATGTACCACTTGCCCCTCCCTTTTAGATTGTAAGCCCTCACGGGCAGGGCCCTCCTTACCATCCTGTAATTCCACTTGTTAGGAAAAAAACCTTATGAGTCATATAACAATGAGCTACAAATGCCATGTAGTGTATTGTTCCCAGCCTATTTCCATAGGTTTCATAAAGATGTATGAGGTCATACAGTTTCTCCACACTGCAGGAACTGGGAATTCCCAGCAAACCAGAGCATTCAGGAAGGAGCTCATTAACCATATGTGGCTGTGGCATGTTAACCTCTGGGTTTATAGGCAAACTCTCATGTAAAAATGTTTGTCATCTCTCTAAGTGCAGAGATTGTTGTTACTTAAAGGGGTCCTTTAGGTTCCCTGGATGCGACATGAGAAGGATAAGGAATTTGAGAAAGGACAAAAGGTTAAAGGTCACCAGTAGACCAGGGACGTCTGTATTATATAGCATTAGAATTCCTTTTAAATCTAAGTTACCCAGACATGCCCTTCATTTACATGAAGCTCTTTAAGCATGCAGCCCCGCAGAATGAATTTTTCATGAACCTCCTGCGTTGAAGGGGGCACCAGAAAGCACTCGAAATTAATGGTAGCCACTCTATATCATTATTCAGTGAAGTATATTCATTATGTCTATTTTGAGATCATCTTTCAAAATAGTGAGTTGGATTTAACTGAGCAGCACTTCCATGATGGTAATTCCACTAAGTATCATTGAAATGGTCACTATTAGGACGCAGACAATCATCTTACTAAGATAAAAATAACCCTACCAGTAGACACAGCGCTATAATGGTTTTGGGTAATTTTTATTTGGGTTTTTTTTTTGTTGTTTACACGTTCCTAAACCTATTTTATATATATTTTTTTTTAAGTGGACCTTTTTAGTATCTTTATAAAAGGTGCCCATACACTCTAGCATTGCAGTCATCGGAAGCCCGCCCCTCAGGGGGGCGGGCTTGCGATGATCGCAAGTACGATCTGCTTGTCCAAGATGGGCAGATCGTACGTTTTTTTAAGTACTTTACAACCCTCGGAAGACAAAAGTCTTCCGAGGGTTGTAGAGTGTATGGGCACCTTAAGTCTACATTAGACATGTGCGATTTGTTTCGTTACGAATCAAAATTCGTACGAATTTTCCTGAAATTCCGAATTTCGGAGCATCCGAAATCCGAATGGCAGTTTCCGAATTATATCCGAAATACGAAATTCCGTTAGCATGAAGAAATGACTGGCCTGTCACAATATACAGCAACAGTATACGTTATCAAAAAGTTCTACCTTGACTAATGTGCATCAGTCAAGAGACTTTGTCTAAGCTGAGGTGGTCTGCTGCTGGCAAGAGTAAATATTTCCTCCCACCCATTGATCAGACTGCAACATTGTAACTTAAAGCGACACTAAACTCAGGAGTTAAATCTTAAAAATACCCTCAAGTACCTTAACTAATAACAAAAATGTATCTTATTTGTGTATCACTCAGTTGTAGATCCTCAAATCATCTCTGAATTGGTGCTGACAGTGTCCTTCCTTCTGGAGGGGGGCTATTTCTGTTCCCCATGGTCCCTGTGTGTGTTGTAAAGTAGCCACTGCTCCAAGCTCACTCCTGTGATGGACTAAAATCTCAATACAAATGAATAAACTAAACATGGGATTGTAGTCCATCAGAGGAGCGAGCTTGGGGTGGTGGCTACTTTACAACACAGTCATGTCATGTCTTTAGAACATCTACTGCATGTGGTTACGTCGCAGTATGATTGTCAAGTACTGAGACAATTGTGGTTGAATATATTTACTCTCCATTCAGAAGACCGGGGGCTGCAGTGACTAGTACAGTTGCTCTTTGGTGTATTTACCATATGTAGGAAGAAACTTGTTGCACTCCTTACAGGATGCCCCAATGACAGGGAAGGGTGCTTGTAGTGACTACTGATGGCACCGCTGGTTACAGGAATCAATTGAAGAAATGTCACCAGCACACCAAAAACCCTTTCGAGATAACCATGTGTTCATTTAATAAGAACCATGTCAAATAAAAACTTTACTTGACATGGTTCTTATTAAATGAACACATGGTTACCCCGAAAGGATTTTTGGTGTGCTGGTGACATTCCTTCAATGTTTTTACCATATGGCCACCACATTTTAAATACATCATACAGTCACTGCACCTGTCAGCTATATGTGTGCCTTGTGTTTCTATAAACAGTGTGGCTGTATATGGTTATAGGGTGACCACATGATAAATCGAAGTGACAGAATCATTAGCCTTTGTAGTGAACATGAGTCGGTGTACACAAATGCATCTGCAAATACAAGACAGAGCAAGTTGCATTTAGGACCTTAAGATCTTTAGAAAGATTTGAGCATCGCAGTGGTGTGACCTGTGCCCATCCGTGACATCTGTGCGTTGGAGCATTTTTTCCAGCGCAGCTCCGAAGCATCTGATGTGCATTCACCCTAAATTTGTGTATGACGAGCCATATCTACCTTCAGCAATACCTTGCACACTATCCAAAGGTGACTTGGGGTTGCAATAAATGTTGCGTAGATAGTTCCAGAGCTAACTACCAACTTACCTCTTCTTGGTGTTTAAAAATCAGCTACCATAATGTGCCATTAGGGGCTTGTGTAAATGGAATCAGTTTGACATCAGTTTGCGATGCTTCTCAGACCATTCAGAATTCATTGACTGGTGCATTTGACCTGCAATTGACCTCCTTCTGATCTGCATTTGACCTGCTTCAAGCTGGTTTTACATCCCCATAGACTTGAATGAATATGCATAACCCAGTTGAAGCGCACAAAACTCCATTGACACAGGCCCTAAATCTTATTTCAATAAATGCATTAAAGATTACACTGGTCTTTAATAGATACAGGAGTGACATAGTTGCAGTGTATTTCGTGGCTGGTTGCGGGTGCTGTGTGTACCCTGTCATCAGATCCAAGTGGACTGACCTGGAGCAGAATCTAGTGCATGTTATCTCTGGGCTTGTGGGTTTCCTCCGGGTACTCCGGTTTCTTCCCATACTCCAAAGATATGCTGGTAGGTTAATTGGCTTCTATCGTAAAGAAACAACTTCTAGCAGAATAAAAATTAACCCCCTTGCAGTGGCTCTGCAAGGGTTAAGTGCTCGTTTTGGTCTTGGGTTTTCATTAAAAATATATACTGTACTTATCTTTTTGGTTTAAAAATAAATAAATATATATATATATATATGTATATATATATATACACACACACACACACACACACACACACACACACACACACACACTTATCTGATCCTCAGTCTTGCCCGACTGCTAGACTGGTCCCTTTAGCCTCTTTTCCCCTGGGCTCCGGCGGTCTAATGACCCATGAGTCATCACATCACATATAATACAGTGTATTAGACGTGAGGATTCCAAGGGACATTCCATCACTGGGGTGTAGGAGGAGAGAGGTGAGTGGTCTCTGCCACAGGATCAAGGCTTGGGTGAGTATTTCATCTTTATTCGGTCCACTAGAAAAAACGAGCAGTTAACTCTTAGTGTGGGGGTAGCCCCACTGCAAGGGCTGATTTTTAATCTGCCCAGAGTTCTTTTTTAAATTGGTCCTAGTTTGTGTCTATGTATGCATGTGAGATAGGGACCTTGGAGTGTAAGCTCAGACAGGGACTGAAGTGCTACTTAAAAGACAACTATGGGGTAACCTTTTTATGCCGTAGTTCTCTTTAGGGTTACAGGAGGACATATATTAACATTCTCCCATGACCCAAAGCTCAGTATATAGTGGGCTATTGCCGCTATATGCTGAGAGCGCTGCAGCCGGGACGGATCTTGACAATACTGTCGATCTACCCAGTTGTGTGAGTGACAGCTGACTCTGCCCATCTTGAGGCTGATTGACAGCAGGCTCTGCCTATCTAGAGGCAGAGCCAGCTGTTCCCGCCCCCTCCTGTTTGTCCCTCCAGTCAGCGCTGCAGGATGGGAGAGGGGAATCCCTGCGGGGAGGGGGGAATCCCTGCGGGGGAGCGGTGACTGACAGTCACTGCTCTCTGCAGGGAGATGATCAGGAAGTAAAGGTGCCCGCGATCCTACGATAATCGGCAGGTGTATGGAAGGCGTCCGACCGTTTCTACTGTATGGTCGCACGTCTTTTGTCTTACGAGCAGGCTCGAAAACCCGCCGAGAATCGTATGATTGTCGGCTGGTTGGTGGCCTGCTCGTAAGACAAATGCTGCACGGGCCGGTGTGCGCACAGTGTCCATTCAGCATTGCAGTCATCGGAGGCCCGTCCCTCAGGGGGGCGGGCTTGCGATGATCGCAAGTACAATTTGCCTGTCCAAGATGGGCAGATCGTACGTTTTTTTTAATTACCTTACAACCATCGCAAGACAAAAGTCTTGTGATGGTTGTAAGGTGTATGGGCACCTTTAGAGAGTGACGGTATGCATTCGCTCACTTCCCGATCAAGTTTCATTGCCACACAACAGCTCTAACTATGAGGTTGAGTGGAAGTCAATCACCTCAGTTCCTCTTTAAATCATCACCTGTAATAATAAATAAGAATGTCAGTTCTTTGTGCCTTCTGTGCCTAGGGAAAACCTTAAAGCTGGGTTACACTATTCAGACAGAGTAAATGTCAGTGTGTGCAGCATATACAAATATAATTTAGGTAAATAATAGAGGCTGTACTGTGTATTCTATTCTTGAAAACGTAAAACAATGTTAGAAAAAAAACATAAAACTCCCCAAATAAACATACAACAAGGATTAATATATCATAACAAATGGTGAACAAAAACGTAGGAAGCCCTGCCAAGGAAAACCTACAATCTATATATTATAGTGTAAAGAGAGGGGGGAAAAAAGAGTTTCCGGTAACCCATGGCAACCAGAATTTCTATATCAGCATTTTAGCTTGGGCACAGTGAGGGGAATAGATGAAAACAGGAGCAGACTGAATCTGGAGCAGTCGTCCAGCTTCTCTTTCATTTTCAAAGCTTAACTGAACAAACTGAAGACAGAAGCTGATTGGTTACTATGGACAACTGTACCATTTTCTGTCTGCTCCAGTTTTGATCAATACCCCCCACTGTTGAGTAGTCTGACAGCTTTATATAAAGGCCAATCTATCCGTGATCTACCATGTGACGGAACACTACGATAGTTCTACAATAAGGCAGTGCAATGAAAACTGGTAATATTTAAGTGCATTAACCTATAGCAACCAATAATATACATAAGAGTTCTGTTTATTGTGGTTAAAGTCTTATAACAGTCTGGTTGGTTGTCTGACTGTATTTTGCATAGTACCAATGGTTACTTACACAGTAAGCTTAATATATCAGCCCCTGTTCACACGGTTTGCAATGAAATGTAACTCATTTAAGTTTTATTGGATCACGTTATCATTAAACAAGGTAAAAATGATTAACGCCTACAATATCTCTTTATTTTTGGTGAACGAGTCCCAGTGGATGCTGCCTAGTGGGAATTACAGTATTTGTAAAGATTTCTTTCCACACGCCAGTGCAACCTGCCTAATATTTCTCTTCTTCTTTCTCTTACAGTAGGCCTAAGGGTGCATCAAAAGAGCCCAATGCTGCCTTTGATGCGATGGGCTGGCTTTTACAGGAACCCCCTAGGGAACAATAGTAAATGTTTTCTGACATCAGAACTTGGCATCACAACTAAAGCTGGCCATGCACCAGTAATAGTTAGTTGGAAAAATGTGTTTGGTTTTCTAATAGTTAATGGGGTCAAATCGGTGACAGTTTTCCCCAAAAAATTGAAGGAGCAAGATGGAATTTGTTTTTTTTTTCTCGAATTAACGAAATTCTAACAGTGAATGTGATTTTTGTGCAGGAAACTCCATTCATTTGAAAACTGAATGTCGAAACCAAGCAAATTTCAAACATCATTCGTCAAGTCTCTGATGGCTTTATCCAATGTTCTGACGAGATTTTCCGCATGAAAATCTACCAGTGTATGGCCGGCTTAATTTTTTAGGAAAATCTCTGTGTAAAGTAGCTGATCCTTCACTCTTAACTTCACAGCATGGGTGCTGCCATCTGTGAAAAACAACCGACACTCTGGGGTCTATTTATAAATGTTCTCACATACCTTTCACCCAGTAGAATGCAAGCAGAAAATGTATGAATCTTGGATGAATGTTGTGTGAAAAATGTATAAATAGACCCTGATTCTGCAGGTCATACCACGTAACACATCCAATACAGCACATTTTGGTGCCAGGAGATTGCCCATGGTATAAAATGATGCCATACCCTCACACTAACTCCCCTTGTAAACCTAATCCTCACCCTCCATATGACCCTAACCCTACTGTACAAAGTTTGAACTGTCCAAAATTAGTTCAGCGGGTGGCTCTGTTGGCACCCTTCTGTCCAGTATCCTTTGATCAGAAAATGAAAAGAGCCAATCAGCTGCCATCCCTGTTTGGGTATTATGACAGCAGCATACCTGCCACTGTCAGAATACAAAGAACACAGTTGAAGATTTGTCCATCCAAGCTGTTTAGCGTGGATGGGGGAAACCGTCATATATTTTTTTTTGTCCAGCCCGCAGGTTGAATGAAAAATATAACAGTGTATGGCCAGCTTTACATGAGTCCTCCCTAATGTAAACTTCTTGTTTACATAGTTATTCCTCCTGCATTGGGCTCCACTGTGCCAAAGACTAACCTTCCAGTGCCCAAAGATACCGTCATCCTATCCACTGAGTGCTAAAGCCATATATGTATTCATAAACCTGGCGATTACTGGTTTTCCCTAATAATTATCTACGATAAAGTATAAAACATGGAAAATGTGTAGCCAATTAGGCTATTGACACGTGTTCTCATCGCTCTACTGGCTACTTGGCATATAGAATGTAGGATTACAGAATGATAATGGTTTCTATGAATATTTCACAACATGGGCATCTAAATTTATCCTTTTTTTTTGATTATTTTAACTTGAAACAAAGTTTTTTCTAATGATCCCTATAACCAGATATATCTACTGAGCGTTATACATTCCATCATGGAAGACTGTCATGTGACACCAACCTATTCTCCAGATAGGTGTGATGAGCTCCCAGCATTTGCTTATGGCCTTGACATGACAGACATCCAAGTACAGTCATTCATTTTGCTGAATGATCTATTCAAGATGTATGTGTGTTTGTGTGTGTCAAACGATTATACATTATACCACACATATTTAAAGAAAATGTTCTACTTCTTGACACTCTTCATAAAAAAAAAAAAAAAAAAACTTGGCTCACCAACCTTTAAAATTAAACACTAAAAAAACACTCTTAAAAAAAAAAAAAAAAAAAAAACTGGCCACCAACCATATAATATTACAAGCTAAACAACTATATCTAGACTGATTGAGGCCATGCAGTAAGTACCAATATTATATAAGTATGTTAGACAAAAATAAGGAATTTGACAGATAAAGTATAGAACTCCTGATACTGCACTCTTCATTGTTGACATTCCATTGTATACAATCACTGAACCTTTAATGCTTGCATCTAACAATTATTCTAAAGAAAGTGTCCATACACACGATAGATAAATAGATAGATAAATAGATAGATAGATAAATAATATAAGAAAGTGTGGATACACATGATCAATAATGAGATAGATAATGTATTAATGATAATATAATAAAGTGTGGATACACATGATCAATAATGAGATAGATAATGTATTAATGATAATATAAGAAAGTGTGGATACACATGATTATTCCATAGACAGATAATATGTTGGTGCAATGTAAATGAATACCTATGCTATAATATAACTACATGCATTTGAATAAACCTTCATTGTTATTTAAAACTGCTTGCGAATATACATAATAATAGTAACAGAACTGACCGTAGACTCTATATGTGTACCTTTCATATGTAAAGCAAACGCCATATGAGGCTTTCCATCTACAATATCAATTGCTTGAAGAGCTTGCAATCTGATCATTAAACGCATACACATAATTGGATGGAATGAATGATTTTCACAGTATCATCAACGTATATGTAGTAATGATGTGTTAATCCTGTTACTGTTTCCCAGATTCCCATCAGACCGGTTATTGTTTTAACTCACCAGCTGCAGGCAGCAGATCCCAACCAAGGTACATCTCCCAGTGCATTTGCCCATAGTGGATGGATTTGGATCCTACAATAGCAGGCTTTGGTGGAGGCAATCCTGATATAAGGGAAATCCTTCCAAATGTCAGCTCCTCAGCCTAGCGTATTGTGCATTTTCCTTGGCAAGAAAAGGCCTGCTAGGCTACAGGACCATGTTTAGAAATGCCACCCTACAAATCTACATGCTATATGGAAGAGGAGGAGCGTTCAACCTTATGTCCTCTTTGTGTTGGTCTATTGTGTGTTTTGTGTATGAGAAGGGGGGAGGATAGGAGTGGCAGGGAGAGAGGACAAGCCACACACACCCACCCACCCTACAAGGATTCACCCAGCCCTCCTCTTCTGTAGTAAGTCTTAGTAACATGCTATTCACTCCTTCCTGGCCAGACCCTGGGTGTGGAGAGAGGAGGAGGTAAATGAGAGAGGGGGCTCACACTCACCACTTGCCACCCCTTTTTTTTTTTATATACACCAGAGAATGACTGCCAGATGCAAAATCTCTTTTGTTACATTGCAGGAGAAAAGCGGATATATTCCGTGTGCTGGATGCAGCATCAAACAAGCCCTGCATACTGGTCCATCTTCACCCCTCTCTCATCTTTACTCAGCATCCAAAATGTATATCACAATCCCATTTCGTATGCAGTTTTCTGGGTATCAATGCCA
>NW_017307254.1:438057-451929 GCF_000935625.1 Nanorana parkeri
ACCATCAGAGAGAATAGCTGTTTACTGCCCCCTTTCACCTCTGACCAGATCTGTGGTCCTTCCAGAACTTAACCAAGTTAGCCCTCTGTCTTGACATTTTCATTAGATGCTTGTCCACTACACCGACCAACTGTCTACCTAGGAAAGACTGCTAATACAAACTGATGATCCATCACAGGAACAAAAACTGCCTGCCTACAAACTATACATAGCTTTTATTATATAATATTATACAGCGTATATATATATATATAGTATTATACTTCACTTTTTTATATTATTTGTTATTCAGTAAGATCCGCAATACCGTGGCACCTAAAAGTGAATCATTGCTGCTTTGCTATTTAATATATCATTACTCACTAATCTTTTTTTTCTTCCAGTAACTGTGTATGACACTACTAAAAGTAGAACTCTAGGCAGAAAATGCTATTTAAACCAGTTATTTTTTTATTTAAAAAAAAAAAACACAACCCCCACAGGCGCTAAAACTGGTACACGAATTCTATGAAGATGATAACGTGTACATTTGACGGCTGAACTCCAGGCACATAAAACACACCGTTAAATGTAGTTAGGTATTCATTAAAATTATTTAATTTATTTTACATTATGTTTTATTGCAGATTTAGGCAATGCCGTTGACAATTCTATGTAAGTATTAAGTGGTAATGGTTACTCATCAAGAGTTTAATATTGTATACAGTTATGGTTATAATGCTCATATATATTTGTATGCATTGTAGATGCCTCTTATCTCCTTATCCTCTTGAAGAAGTGGACCCTTGATTCTTGAAACGCGTTGAGAAGTGACCCTCTCCCCATCTATGAATTTTGTATATTGAAATATTAAGATCTATGTTATATGTTCTCCAAAATCAGCCGCACATAGCCAGTGTCCATAAAATCAACGTTTATTTTCCCCGAAAATAGGACCTACCCTGAAAGTAAGACCTAGCACTATCTTCAGGGATTTCTGTAATATAAGACCTACCCCGAAAATAAGACCTAGTTCGGTGGTAGGGGGCGCACATGTATTGCTGCATCCAAGCAACCAGCCAGGGGTCCGAGAGTAACATTCAATTATATGAGCAGCTGGTCTCCTAAAGTCTGCATGTATAAAACATGTCAAGGACCGCTAAACATTTCATCCATACACGGCGGGGACTGACCGCCGCACCGCACCGCAGCTCCCGCCCGCCTGCCTCGGCTTTTGCTTAGAGTGCTGCCGCCGGGCAGAAAACTACATTTCCCAGCAGGCAGCGGCAGAGCGCGGCATGGCCAGTGGGGTCAGAGTGAGGTCAGGTGAGGTGAGGGAACTTCTGACTGGAGGTCCGTGCGACGAGGTGGCTCCCTGGACGGCATCAGAGAGGAGAGCTCCAGGACAGCTGCAGCCTGCAGGTACTGTGACACTGTGTGTGACAGTATTTTTTTCATTTTGTTGCACATCAAAAAAAAGAAGACATCCCCCGAAAATAAGACCTAGTGTGTTTTTTTTTTTTTTTTTGGGGGGGGGGGGGGGGGGGGAATATAAGACAGTGTCTTATTTTCAGGGAAACACGGTATTGGTAAAATCCAAAGTCCAGCATATATACCACCAGAACACTCTTCACACACCACCATCTTCTACACGTTTCAACACCTGGGCTTGATCATAGAGGTGATTAAGCCCAGGTGGTGAAACAGCGTAGGAGGTGGTGGTGGTGTGGGAAGTGTTCGGGTGGTGTATATGCTTAACTTTGGATTTTACTAGAATGAATCGCAATAAATGTTGATTTTATGGACACTGGCTATGTGCAGCTGAGTTTTTGTTATCTGGCTATGTTATTTGTTGTTTGATTTGGACAAATAACAAATCTACATGGGCAGACAAAGGTTTTGTTGAGGACGAACTGTCACACTGAGTGAACAGACATCAGCCTTGTTCAATTTGTTTGTTCTTAGTACATGTTCTTAGTACACTTAGAATTAAATAGTGAACAGAATATACTGTATGTTTGCAATACACATGTACCTTAAAAGTCCCACATTGTGAATGTTCCAAAGCAATTCTCTGTATGTTACATTAGTCACAACCAGCATGAGTACCCACATCTGTCCTAATATCAGCATGCTGTAATTTCCTGTACAGCAGCACTCTGAGCCAGTAATAACTCTAATGATTTGCACAGTGCTGTGAGTCCTTTTGAACATTATTAATATCCACAAATCAGCAGTGCTTCCTCCTCTCTATCGGTCTCGTCACATACAGTACCATAAACTGATCATACACCCTACATGAAAAGTAGTACCTTGCAGGTACTGTGTGCAATCAATTTATAGTACTGTGATGAAGAAGAGCAAGGAGCACTGCTGATTTGTGGATATTATTACTGACTTTCAATACCCAATGATGCGATGTGTTTGATGGGCTGCTCTCCTTGGCTATAAACACATCCAATATAGTATATTATTGTTTATTTGAACATGCTTACAGGGGGAGAGAGTAGAGTGGTGACCTCATTAGTGTGCTGGTTGGTGACTTAACTGTATTGCTTGGCTACAGTAGAAGAAAAAAAAAACCAAGTCAGCGACCTGGCTATGCTGTCTGGTGGGGGTGTCTGAGTCACAAGACTGGCTACATGCCATTACAAATCTGTTGGCAGGTAAAGCAGTTTATTGAATATATTTACACATATTTCAACTGTATATTTAGCTGTCTGCCTGGAGTACAGCTTTAACTATCTGCCGTCCGCACGTTGTAATTTAACGGACGCATGGCAAGCTCCTTCGGGGGAGCTCCCCCACGTATATGCACATATAAACGTAAATACATGTCGCGTGCGCCAACATGCGAAAATGACAATTGGGCTGCACATGTTACATATCACTGCGAATGTTGGAGTGCGAGCAATATTTTTAGGGCCATCAATCACTGATAACACAAAACTGATGGGCGGTAAAAGCTTTTAAATTGTCGCCTATGGGCAATTTTGGGTATTTTGTTTATTTGCGATTTCGCGGGCACGCACAATTTTAAGGCTTGATATGTTTGGTGTCTATTTACCCGACGTGATCCTGTCTTTTATATTTTACCAAAAAAAATGGGTAATAATAAATGTTTTATAACATATAATAGGGGAAACTGTTTTTTTTTTAATGTTTGGTAATTTTTCCTTAATATAGTTAAAAAAATAAAACCCCCAGTGGTGATTAAATACCACCAGAAGAAAGCTCTATGTGTCCCCAAAAAAATGGTATAAAATTAATTTCAGCGTTGCATGACGGAATAAATGTCAGTCAAAGTACTGCAGTGCTGAAAACTAAAAAATGGCCTGAACAGGAACGGAGTTTAACACCCTGGTCTTCAAGGGGTTACAGAACAACTCCGGGAAATGTTTTTATTAACCCTTGCAGTGGAACTACCCATGCACTGCAAGGGTTAACTGCTCATTTTCATTTAGCGACTAAAATAAAAAAGGCTATATGACCTATAATTAAGGTCATAGATGGCTGAAACGCATCAGCAGTTAAGATATGTGCTATTTTGTGATATTACTTGGAATAAAGGCTTTGGAACTTGGAAGCTGTTTGCTGTATTATCTATGAGTTTTACTATGAGGGGAGAATGGAGGGTTTGTGTACCACCAGAAATCCCTGAAGATTTGATTGTAGGTAGAGGCAAAGCAGGTACATGTGACTATAATCTTAGAACCCTAGGGGTCTGTGTCAATGGGCTTGGACTTGGATCAATGGGCAAATACAGCTTACTTTCAGTTAATATTTGTTTGATAGGCTTCTTAGATCGATTACTGTTAACTTGACATGTACGTTTGACCAGCAGTTGGCCTCCTTCTAAGCTTCATCAAGCTGATTTTGCATTCCCATTGACTTGTATCGGGAAGAAAACAGTTCTGGGGTGAAAAAAAGCTACAAACCCACCAGTATAAGGACATAGAAACATATAAATGGTGGTCTAGTTTTCTGTAATAGGAAAAGAAATCCTTGCTGACCCTTGGAGGCACTTAGATATATTGAGTTAGACTTCTTTAACATAAATGAGTAAGTAAAAAACTTTGGGAGCTGTCATTGCTAACATTTTTGAAGATGTAGGCTCTGCCATCTGCTATCATCCTGAACCTGGCTTCAGTTCTTAGGGAGTCATTAACCTGGATGAAGCATGGGGCCAAGAGAAGTCTGAAAAGTCCAAACTTCCATGCTACGTATTTTTTTAGGTCAGTGACTCACTTGGTAGTGAAACTAAAGTTAAAGTGACAGCCTTAAGCTGGGTATACACTATTAGAATGTTGTACGAACATTTGTCCTCCATTGGATAATGCCTTCGGAAACTTCACAAATGTCGTTCAAAATTTCATTTGATTTTGGAATGAATGGAGTTTCCCCGAACAAAAACCACATTCACTTTTAGAATTGTGTTTGTTTTTTCATCACTACGGTCAAAAACGATCGTTGATTTACTCCCATTAACTATTGGATTATTGAAGGCACATTCTAAAGTTGACTTTGAATGAAATTCTAATTGTGTGTACGCACCTTTAGAGCCTACACCTTTGTTTTGTCCATGCAAGGCAAAATTACGAGGTGTCTTTAAATCCTGCTTCCTGTTCCACTTACTGTATAATCACATTTTAGCCCTGACACTGCTTCCTCCTTTGCAGCCATCATACCCAGTAATTGTGTGTATTATAGAGCATATGAGCTTACCATGTGATGTAGCTCCTAGGCTTCAGTGGCCAATCGCCAGACCCAAACACTGTCAAGTAAAAGAGGAGGTGACCTCATGAAGCTCATGTGTAAGCTCCATTGTTAGCTAAGGAACAGTGGGAGAACACTGTGAAGTTGAGTTGAAGCTGAATTGCAGCCTTACCTTCAGTATTGCACAGTTGTACAAGTTCCTCTCATGTACCGATATTGCGCGCTGCGATTTCACTGCTCCTTACAGTGTGCTTTAGAAGCAGTAAATCAGATGGTGCCTGTCCATCACTGTCTAGCCCTGTCCTTTCCAGCTTTGCTGACCCTGGCCCACCACTTTCATTCATTGGATTTTAGTTCTTTCAATCATGGAGACTTAGCATCACATGTGGGTGTTACACCGGGGGGTCCCGAGGCACGGTGTCACCCGATGCGACTACCAGGGGACACCCTGCCGTGACGTTATCGTGCATTCGTGTGACATTATCTTGCACGCACGTGATGGCGTCACGCGATGTTACCAGCCTGTGGCCATCTTGGTGACGGACGCCGGCAGAGAGAGGAGGGGTTGTTCACCCATTGTCATTGATCTGTTGATGAGGGAGGGAGAAGGATGAAAGGCAAAATATAGGCAGAATAAACTTCAGCTTTGGGTCGGGGTGATGAGCTTTAAAAGAGAATCTGTATCTTTGCCCGTTTAGGGGAATTGCAAATTATCGATGACAGCTTGGGAGTTATTTTTGGCTTTATGGGTTAGGTAATGTTATTCCAGGCTTCTATCACTTGCCAATTTTTTCAGTATTTCAAAGGTGGTATTAACTCAAACAATATTTGCTCTGCCAATTATATTGCAATTTCCAAGCATACCGAAATCAGGACAAAGTTCACTGTGTTAGTTTTTCCTAACTGCACCATTAGATTTGGCATTATCTTGTTGATCATAAACACCATTTTCACTTGTGCTCATGTGTGATATGACACCAGTCTTTAGCATTCTATTGATACACTGGCTGTTATAGTGCCTTCAATGAAATCCATCCATGCAAGCTATCTATTTATCAGTGTCCCTAAACCATCACTCCAACAGTAGCCATAGAGGTCTGAAATCACCCACGTATCAGTCCTCTCTCCTTCTTTAGACATATTGTCCTTGGTCAGACAAATATAAATGGGGCTCATTATAGAAAATGCATTTTTGTATTATTTCATTGTCCAATAGATCTATACCAAGCAAACAGTTCTCAGCAGTGGTTTGGTGTCACAGGTAAACACTATACTGCAACACAAGATTGAAGTACTACTGCCTGGAAATGATTAACTGTTCTACAAGTGATTTGTATTGTGATAACAGATCCGAGAAGGGCTCCTGTCACCTGTCTTAATGTAAACACCGGTCTAATTATCCTTCATTCATTATTTATTACAAGTATTTTTATAGTGCCGCCAATTTATGGAGTGCTTTGTATACTGCACAATTACATCAGTTCCTGCCCTGAAGGACCTCAGAATCTAAGGTCCCTATTCCACATGCATAATACAAGACCGGTTTAGACAGAAGCCAATTAACCTACCGGCATGTCTTTGGAGTGTGGGAGGAAACCGGAGTACCCAGAGGAAACCCAAGCAAGCACAGGGAAAACATGCAAACTCCATTCAGTTAGTTTCCTGACTGGGATGCAAACCAGGGACCCTCAAGGCTATTTTCTGTCCAGGGGTTGGCATAGGGCACAGACATACAATACATAGCTACACATAGGTGGGAGGGAAGTAAAACTCTTGCTCTTTTTCTCATCTTTTTTTTAAAGGCCCAGGTCCAACCCAAAAATTTTGTTTGTTTGGATAGAGTGGATAATGGTTACAATCTCAGGTTCTTATTGCTGTCTATGTCCTCCTAGTGTATGGTAACTACACGCTCTCTGCCTGCTTTTTGCTCTTAAAGTTGATTATTATTCAATTTACTTTTGTCAAAGGAGCCAGGAATTGGTCAAATTATGACTGCGGCCAAATAGCTGCAATCATTGATCAGGTACATAATTCAACCATCTACGCTACTTAGAATTTATGGAGGAATCTGTTAGATTTCTGTTTTTCAGCCTGCAGGCTAAATGAAAGATATCTATAAGTGTATGGCCAGCTTAAAGCTGCTTCTATGGGGAGATGCCTTGAGAGTTGAAAAGCTGCAGAAGAGGTAAACAAAGTAGTCTATTAGAGGAGAAGGGAAGTAGTCACTAGTCAGCAAGGAGTAATGTGATATATAACAAAGTAAATGACTAGATGCCAAGGTACAGGGGGGAAGTAATACAAAGGAAACACTGGACACTAGTCAGGACAGTAATGGAGCAAATAAACCACTAGGTGCCAGGCAGAGCATGGGCATGTATGCATCCATTAAGTCAAGGGCTGTGGGCAAAAAAAAGAAGCACTGGAACACACTAGAATCACATCACAAACACAGTGCACCGCATTTGCTGAAATGCGTGCAGATCTGGGCACTTAGGTCTACAGTGCCATCATGGTGTGACTGGGCCCTCAGGTCTACAGTGCCATCATTACTGTGCTGTACATAGCCTGTGCAGAGAGCAGAGCTGGGGGGAAGAGGAAGGAGAAAAGACCAGTCACTCTAGACAAAATGGGAGAGCAGCAGTGACTGGTCTTTATTACAGGACACTCCTGCACAGAAGCAACGTTTCACACTGGATTACTGCATAGATCTGGAAGGAATACACAAAACATCAAGTAAGAATGCACATGCACCTTGTATTTAGACAATATTTGCTTATCCTGGAGTTCAGCTTTAAGTGGCATTTGGGGCATACTGTTATACAAGTTTTATTGACTTTAAAATTTGCTTTTGAAATGAACATGTTAAATTGTATTTGAGATTTTAGTAATATGCCTTTACATATACTTGAATGTCTTAGCCATTATCTTGCCTATACCTTGGCACATTATAACTTACCAATTAGTACTTTTTTCCATTTTTATATCGTTTTTTTACTTTTACATTCCCCGCCAGTTCCGCCCCCCTGCAACGTGGACGCTCACAAGGGACGGAACCCAGAAGATGGATGTCGGCATCGGCCGGAGGACACAGCGGGAATCGTGGACAAGGTAAGTAATGCGCTGTGTAATCCCGAGTGTGGCTCGGGGTTACCGCTTTTCGTACTGAAAATTAACCCCGAGCCACACTCGGGATTACCACCAGGGAGGTTAAATAAACAGTTTGTCTTTTACTTACAATTATTGTTTTCCCACTCCCTGGTCTACTTGGGCATTAGTGATATAATGTGCATCCTGTGAACGTTACATCAGCAGAGCATTGCCGGGAAATCTCATCTGTAATTTCATGAGATCTCAGGAAAAGGTATTTTGCTCCCCTAAGAAGATGTGCTTGGTCACATGTCCTAGTCACATGTGCCAGAGTCCCAGGACGTAAAGGGAGATATATTAATCTGAAAATAGCCGCAGTGAGAAGACTGGGGAAGGAAAGAAAAATAAGGCATGCAAAGAAAAAAAAAAGCCTGCAAATATCTAGAAGTATGTGTATGTAGATTGTCATTACTAAACATTTCTAAAGGTCTTTGTTGTCATTTTAAAGATATGGGTAAAGTTCCTCTTTAACAATAAGCTAGGTGTCGGTGAAGGTTCTTATTGATCCAGGCCATGGATGGTATAGCTAGTAGCAGTTAGTCACATTCAACTGGACTTGCTCTGTAATGCTGCAGACATTTCATAACTCATCTAAGCCACTTTTTCGGTTCAACATTGCAAAATAAGTCTAGTGACTAACTACTACTAGCTAGAGTAAGCTAAGTATATTTGTGAACTGTTAACTGTCTGACTTTACTGGTTGCTGGGCCAGTATGTGGTGCAATAGCTGTTCAAATCCTTTGTACTTTTAGCTGAAAATACTATTTACCATTTAGACTGCACTCCTTTGATGTGACAGCACATCATCTCATCACCAGCTCAAAGGTCTGCCACCCAGGTTATCCCTGGTTCTTCTGTGCATCAAATCCTTACCCTGGTCTTTTGTCACGTGAGTCCTCATTTTTCCCACTGCTTGATTAATAGTCAATAAATTCCTCGCAGCTCTTCTTTCTCAATCAATTTCAGAGTACAACATATTGGGCTTTAGGCATGCCAGCAATTCAAGCACTCTCAAACTCAGACGAATGTTGATCAATGTTGATCAAATATTTTTCCCTTCACTTGGCACTGCAGTTCAACACCCAGTTCTGTCCATGAATCAACCTGACAATTTAAGTTATTAAAACACTTCTGATATAAGAAAATAACGAGCCTAAACAAATGACATTAAAACACAAAAATGCATTGAGCATTACGTCTCAAATGTGATCAATAAATATGCTGAAAGACAAACATGGCAAGGATTCCAATATTTTTATAAAATCTAAATTTTTGTCAGTGGAGATCTTTTTTTAGCCATTGTTGTGAATGCAAAGAAAAATCATCAGTTACTTACAAAGTACCTGATGATCATGTACATCCAACTATCTCCTTGCAGTGTCTTTATTAGCACCATGGACACTGTCTACCAAACATCAACAGATATGACCTCACTGATCATTCTTCACATGTGCTCTTCTAATAAGCAGTGGTATTCCTCATAAGATTTATTAAAAATAGGTATGCATCGATACCGTTTTTTTCAGTATCGAGTACCGATATTTATATTTCCGTACTCACCAATACCGAGTGTTGATACCAGTATTTCTGCTAGCATGGAGCTGGCTTCCAGGGCAATAAAGAAGCTAGGTGGCTGGGAAATGACACGCTGCCCGGCTTCCTGATTGGCCGGGAAGCCAGATCCATGTTCCCTCGCAGCCAAACAGCATGGAACCGGCTTCCTGGCCAATGAGGAATTTGGGAGACGGGTCGTCTCCCGCCGGGAAGCTGGCTACATGTTCTCTCACGGCAATGCCATTCAGAGGAAATCTCCCTCTGACTGGAAGTTCCGGTATTGGGGGTCATTATTAGAGCATTTGGGCGAGTACGAGTACTCAGTATCAGTGCATCCCTAATTATAAACATATGGAAATATTGTATATTAGGGATGCACCGATACCACTTTTTTAAGACCGAGTACCGATACTTTTTATTCTATTTTCCCTACTAGGGGGATACAAGCCAGGGTTAGCAATATCTACATAGTTATTTCTTTATCTATTTTTAAATATTATATGTAGTTAAACAGCATTTTTGTGCCCAGCCCCCATGCAGTGCTGCAGTACTAACCTGCTGTGTCGTCTTCTCCGTCTGCTTCAGCCACTCCGTGTCACAGCCTAGTCTGACTGGTGAGGAAGCCTGTCAATCATCCAATCAGCGGGAGAAGAGGTCAGAATGGAGCAGATGACTGAGGACTTGGAGGACGAGTTCGCGGCCATCTTGTTTAATTGAAGACGCGATGGAGGTCCTGTGTGCGGCGGTTTCGGGTCCCTGAAGATGGCGGACGCGGCACAGGTACTCGTTTTTTGTATCGGAGTATTTGCACGAGTTCTCATGCAAATACTTGGTATCACCGCCGATACCACTGCTTGTATCGGTGCATCCCTATTGTATATGTAACATGTTTAAACTGCAACTCCAAAAAACACAGTCCCCTTTAGGGGAAACTATAAACCTTATAAGGATTGGCCTACCTTTTTCTGTTGTAAAGAAATATGTGTTTGTTTCCCCACATCCTTTCCTTATAGTAGGGTCAGACTTCATTAAATCTATCTGAGAAAATCCCAGAATTCGAATGAGGAAAGCTGCAGTGTCTGCATCCCTTTTAATAGAACATTGTCCTTAGTGAGTATCTCACCAGGTTGCCATAATGAGCAGCAGAGATATTTGACAGTTTCAGAAAATTACGATTGTAGATTGAAATAGAAAGATAATTTATGAGATTATGAATTTACAACATGACAAGTAGCAATTAGATATTTTTTTTATGAAAGTGGAGTTTTCCTTTACAGAGGGTAGTCATTATGCTTAAAAAAGGGGTGTGGCCAGTTGTCAATAGCCTACACTTAAAGACATTCCAGTCCTTGCCAGAGACTTAATGATCTTTTGCTTGAACACAGTTTTGATCACATTTACAGTATATACATGTGACGAGTTGACCCCAACAAAGAGCCAAGTGTCTGGTCACACCATATAATTGTAGAAATGTCACCAGCACGCCAATCCTTTTAGAATAGCAAAAGCTTCATTTATTGAAGTCCCTTGTCACATGAACAAGTGTTTTCTGGGCCACACAGGGTCTCTTCATCAGGCTTTAGCATTGACAGACAATGCTAAATCCTGATGACAGGGAACTTTAATAAATGAAGCTTTTGCTATTCTAAAAGGACTGGTGTGACATTTCTACAATTTCCTGATATTTGCGGAACCCCTCCATCACAAGAGACTTTCATTAAGGAGTGCAACAATGGTAACAACTCTGCTACGCAGGCCTAGGATCGCAACTGCGGAGTGGGGATTTCACGGTCAGGTCAGCAAGTGGTCCCTTCAGCACTTTTCAATAAGAGTTCTAGACCTTTACATCATATCTGACCGTGGATTTGAGGTTTAGTGGTAATAATGAACTAGATCTGACGGGGTTAAAGCGAGAGAGTGACACCCGGTGGTGAGCGCTGGTATTACACTTGCTATGATTAGAGGACAGCACACCTGGGGTTTTATCAAGCAGATATTAAATGATTGAGATGAAATAAGGATGTTCTCTTATGATAGCACATACAGATCCAGTGTAACATCAGAAAGTGGTATGTCAGCTTTAACAGTCCTAAGCACACACATTAATGGTTATACTCTGATATGACTATCAAGATATGCAGTTCCTCAAATCATCTGAGTTAATGGCTTACTAGCCCAGATACTTGCGATTTAGGAGCCTCTCTCTGAAGTCCCTTTGGATGGTCTCCTGTGGCTGGGGGTTACTTGCACCGAGGTGTCACTCTGCACGGTGTATGCAGTCTTTGGATGAGAGGGGAACCCCTCCAATGGGGTTGTTCACGCTGGTGTGCAGCGGCAATGCTACACTCGGTCCCTGTACGGTCTGCGGTTGCAGAGCGTGAATCTTCGGCGTTCACTGTTGCAAACAGTAGGACGCCGAAGATTTGTTTGACCTCGACTTAAAAAGCCTGTTGCGCCTGCGCCGAAGGAGCCGATGGCCGAGGTGCGCGTGCGCCAAGTGGAGAGAGCCGGGCCCGCTGTGCGCATGCGCGGTCACGGATCGCGATCCCGGAACGGAACCTGGTAAGTCTCTTACAGGTCACACCGTAGGTCACATTTTGAGCAACAGTGGGCTCAATAAAAAGAATACCTGGGAGGACTCGACTGCTGAAAGAAAAACATTAAATAAAATAGACTGAAATTTGCTAGACTGCATATCCACAAACCACAATGCTTCTGGGAGAATGTCTTTCGGACAGATGAGACTACCCCGGAGTTTTTGTTTTTGGCAAGTCACACAGTGCTATGTCCAAAGGCCAAAAAAAAATAAAAACATGAAAGCAGCTTGGGCTTATGTCTTGAATCTGTGCAGAGCACAATTAAATCTCAAGACTATCAAGAAATTCTGGAGTGAAATGTACTGCTCAGTGTCAGAAAGCTCTGTCTCAGCCATGCTCAGGTCATGGGCCCATCAATAGGATAATGATCAAAACACACAGCTAACAACACTTAAGAACGAAACTTTGGACTATTCTGAATCAAACACCAATGAAAATTTTGGAAACAGTCTGGAGAAGGCACCCCTTAAAAACAAAGACAGCTGGAGCGGTTTGGTTAACAAGAGTGGGCCAAACTATCTGTATGCAGGTGCAGAAGTCTCATTTTGATCTACCAAAATCACTTGTTTGTTGTAATTTACCTCTAAAGGGTGTGCAACAAAATATCAAGTTAAGGGTCCCAACATTTTTGTCCATGCAATTTTTATTTCTTGTATTTAAATATTCTGTTAAATCAAAAATCAACAGCAAAGTCAGATTTTTAGTAAATATGGAATAAACCATGATGGATGCCAATTTCAAAGAAAATTGTGAATTCTTCTATATATGAGTTAGGGTACCAACAAATTTGTTCACAGCTGTATAGACAATTTTGGAGCTCTTGGAAAACCGTGAAGTGTTATAAAGGCTTATGTTTCTATATACATTGCACACATGGTAAACAACTTCCCCCAGAGGACTTTGATTAAAAAAAAAAGTCCTATATACCTGGAAGGTAAAAACAACCTGATAAACAATGAATACTTTTAATATTCCATGTTCTGTAATAGGATAAATAAAGATTACAATTACATTTAGTTTATGGAATTAGTTAAGGTCCAAAAATATATCTCAATATTGTTAAAAACGGAGTTCGTTTATATGGTGCCTTTCTAAAAAAAAATAAAAAAAAATTTGTAAAGAAATCACTCACACATTGCATCAGTGAGCCATATACATATACACACACACACACACACACCTTGAAACATCAAAGAATACTCCTATCTACATTGTGACATTTGCTCAGTATTATTTCCTCTTTGGTTTATGTGTAGCACAGTAGGCAGTAAAATCTGTATACAACCCCCTAACTGGAGAAGTTACCTTTTCTTCATTCTGTATAGCCTATTTATTTCCAACCTATTACAAGCTGTGACCCACCACTATGAAACTTCAAAATGTTCGTGACACATAACGTCATACAATTAAGCCTGGCATACCAGTTCTGCTTGCTTTGAGAAACAGTTTGTTTGACTGAAACATTGAACTGACCATTATGATAAAGTATGAGTCAGTGCCCATGAGTCACTAAGCTTCCTTCATCAAAGAAGCAAAATGAGAATTTAAGGCTCGTTTCACACTTGAGCGTTGCAAAAAAAAAAAAGTGCGTTTATTTTCAATGTTTCCACAAAACACACACACAGCAAGCAAAAAAAGCAATAGCATGATAGCGTACCACAATGCATAATGTAAATACTCTGTATTGTGGTGCGCTTCATTGCCAAAAACACTGCACGGTCAATTTGTTTGTGATCTTAGTTGTATTGACAGCCCATAAAAAAAAAGGGCTGCCTTAATGCAAAGCACATTGCCATATATACAAAAATAACCCAACACATTTTAAAGCATTGCACGGCAGTAAATAGTCACTTAAAAAGTGAGAAAGAGCCTAAAGGCA
>NW_017307254.1:451949-457439 GCF_000935625.1 Nanorana parkeri
TTCTGGTCCAACATAAGTACCTGACCTCACAAATATTCTTTTACTTGAGCACAAATTCACACAGGCCAACTCCCTATTAATGCCCTTGAGTTTAGAATGGGATCTCCAACAAGCTCATATTTGTGTCTTGTTCATAAACCTTTGGCCATGTAGTTGTATGTAATATCGATCTATATATATTTTTTTTATTCACACACACTGTATACAATAGATGGCCAAACATTTAACACACCTACAGTATATGAGCTTGTTAAACATCCCATTCTAAAATCAAGGACATTAATAGGGAATTGGTCTGTGTGAATTTGTGCCCATTAAGCTAAAAGAACATTTGTGAGGTCTGGTACTTATGTTGGACCAGAAAACCGGGCTCACAATCGGTGTTCCCAAAAAATAAGCCCTCAGGGACAGGGCCCTCCTTACCATCTTGTCTTGAATTGCGATTGTAATGTCTTCCTTATATTGTAAAGCGCTGTGCAAACTGTTGGCGCTATATAAATCCTGTATAATAATAAATAATTAAAATTATTCAGGACTCTGCAGGCCATTAAAGTTCCTCCACACCAAACTTGTCAAATATGTCTTTATGGACCTGGCTTTCTGAAAAGGGTAACAGACATGCTAGAAAACAAAAAGGGCCTTTCCTAAACTGTTGTCAAAAATAGGAGCATACAATTATCTAAACTGTTTTAGTATGAAACCTTAAATTTGAAATGCTTGTTAGTGCTATGGCAGATGATGAAAGTGTTTCGTATTCATTTTGGAGTGCCAGTGCCATAATCAGTACTGCAGCAAGGTCCTGGAAGTCATGAACAATGTAAGAGGATATAACTTACACCTTGACACTTATTTCCCACCTCTGAAAAAATACCTACAGTACAAGGGGGGGGGGGTGCTGCTTCTATCTTCCTGCTTTAAGTTCAGATTGGACTTATGTCACCTTAAAGTAAACATGTAATAAGGAAATGTATGTAGACTACCACTGCTGACCTTCCTTACTGAAGTTGATTGTATAAAAATTGACCCTAAACCAGTTACTGATTCCCTGTGAGGTGTGTGCTTTACCTTGTCAGCTTAATGTTCCTTCACTACCTGGTGACTTACAAACCTGGAATATCCCGACACTTCCCTGGCTGCATGCTGATTCCAAGTCCATGACTAAGCTATAATGCAATAATGAGAATGACAGCTCCAGACAATGCCTAATTAAAGATAGCAACTGCTTTTGATTCTGTAAGGTTCTGTATAATCCTTTGCAAATGTGATTGCTTAGGGTTAAAACCTATTTTTACTGTGTACTTTCAGTTCATCAACAGATTGGCCAATCTAGAACTGGTCCATCTTGGTAAAGCTCCTCCATTATTATAATGACTAAGCCAAACACTAACCACTTTAGTTTAAACAATAGGACTGAAAACGAAAGCTCCAACTGTATTAAGTCAGTGTTTCTTTAAATTTTGTTTCACCACAACATAAAACGAGGCAATTGGTTAGGTTGGCAAATTCAGGAGCTCTTAATCTATTTTGCAGCAAATGAAACACTGTAATTGGTTGCACACTCCCAACAGAACAAAAAGGCTTGGGAGTCTATTTATCAATTCACACAACTTTCACCCTTTTTTAAAATGGAAAATGGGTGAATCTTGGGAAAGTTGTGTGAATAGATCAGTACATGTACCCCTAAATTCCACTAAGGGCAAGCTACTAATTTTTTTTTTGGCATGCTTGCACGGACTCAACAATGCCCTCAGGTACAAATGTGTTTTAATACATGAATTGGTATGATTCCTAGACATCCTAGGAGAAATCACTCAAGCCAAATGTCAAAATGAGAGAGATATTGAATGCAAATATGTTTTCTTTAGAAATGCGGTTCTATTATGTTAAGCCCCACCGCTCTATTTTTTCACTTCAGACTGATGCACATTTAACCCCTTCATGACTGAGGTCCCTATTTTTGCACCCATATTATATTCCACATTTTAGGTCTGAAAATTACTTAAAACCCCCAAACATGATATATTTTCTGAAAGTAAAGACCCTATAGAATAAAATGGTGGCAGTTGTAAGTTTTTATGTTGCACCATATTAGCGCAACTCCTTATCAAACTCCACAATTTAACGTACTTAAATGCCCCAAAACACAATAAAATACCAATTTTTTAATAAAATATAAAAGATGAGGTTACAGAGAGTAAATAGATACCCAACATGCCCAGGTTAAAAATTGTGTGCGTCCGTGAAACGGCAACAAAATTTAGTACCCCAAGAAGTCCATAGACGACACTTTAAAAGCCCCCACAGGTCATCAGTTTTTTTTTAACTTTAAAGTGACAGGTACTCTTTAAAGGTGATGGTGGGGGTCAAAAAGACCTAGTATCACCTTTGTACTCCAAGTAAGCTTTTGAAGTGCAGATTGCACTTCAATAGCTTATAGCTGGGCTTCAGGAGACCAGCACTAACAGCTATGGGACCGGAAGTAATGCAATCTGCATCACTACCGGTCCCATAGAACGGGGAGGGGAATCGACAAACGGAGGTTTGTCCATCTCCTCCCCAGCTTCCCGACACAGAAGAAGCTGGTCCCAGGCCTGTAGGAGGGGCAACGGAGCCCGGGAAACACGGCGGGGGGGGGGGGGGGAGCACACCCCTTCACCAGGCCGTAGAAGCAATCTGGCGACAGCCGAATCGCCAGAATCACTTCTGTAAAGCCGACAGTCGGCTGTACAAGTTTAAACAGAGCCCCGGCAGCTTCTGTTTAAACAGCCCCGATGCCAGCGACATACACTGTATGTCGTTGGTTGTGAAGGGCTTAAAATCTGTTACCCATTTGTAAAAACAGTTTTTGACTACATCTGACCACCAGAACTGGATATACTTTTCATCTTTTTTCTGGTTTATTACCGCTGGAGCTCCAAGTAAGTAATCAATCATCAATGGTAAAAGTATATAAACACACACGGACAATGTCAGTTCACGCAACTGTATTAAAAGTTTTTCATACAAACTACAATTTAAAACAAAAAACCTATTAGGTGAACATCATTTGCGTTAGCTGACCGTGAAAAATTGGTTGACTGGATGCTGAGTGTTATGCTATGTACATGTTGACAATGACTTAAATGTCTCAAAAAGTATCATGACGGCTTTGTAGAAACTAAGACCAGAGAGTTCCAAGTTCAAAATAATAAGCAAATTTCTTTAGACAAGAAAAAACAATGAACGTGGAGTTCTGACATATTCCATTTAAAACAGTCCTCTGGGTCAGTTATAAAAGGTGAACAGTATGCTGCACAAAAAGAGAAATGCTGCTCGATCATTGGATTTCTCCCAGATATAGTCTTTTGTCACTGGAAGCAGACAGAACTGTAAAGAAAAAGAAGAATGTCAAATGATTCTGCAAAATCCATTAAAACGGCTTCTAAAACCAGAAGTTCTAGAAGGAAAAATATAGGCTAGCAAACTATTACAGTAGAATCCTTCAACCAAAACTGCCCACTGTCTAGAAACGAACGAGGTCCATTTATTTATACGGACAGCCAGCCAGATTAATTACACAGGAAAAAACCAAAAGGTATCTGGGCTCCAACAATATGTCAATGTCTTCTATCACAGTGTCTGATATCTTATGCTAGAGAGGTTCATGGCACAAAACAACAACTTTCTGAGGACTGCTAGATAACAGGAACAGTGTAGGAGGGATACCGAAAACATACCATCTTCAACAAAGGGGGGGATTTTCTTTAACCATAAAGCTGAAACTCCTATAACCCTTTCCCTTTTGTGGGTTGTCCAAAGCGTCATGATCAGACATGTTACCTTTCCAGGTCTCAGGTGTAGAATGAACTATAAAAACTTCTGCTCTACTAAAACAAACTCATTTTTCTTTTCGCATATGTGCACATGGGGAAGCAGATGGGAATTTTTCTGGTAGCACAACACTTTTTAAACATTAGAAAGCATAAAAATAAGAAACGACTTAAAAAAAAGGAGAACTTTGAGGAAAGTGAAAATCACTCACCCTTATAGTTCGAGCCGATGTGTGGCAATGAAACTGTCACACGTCGGCTCAATAGATCGGGAAGTGAGCAAACACATACCGGCGCTCGTTCACTTCCCGATCATCTCCCTGCAGAGATCGGCGACCGTCAGTCACGGGCCCCTGCAGGGATTCCCCCCTTCCCCGCTCTGATCCATCGCTGACTGGAGGAACGGACGGGTACAGCTGGCTCTGCCTCTAATTAGGCAGAGCCAGCTGTCACTCACACAGCTGGGTGTATCTCGACAGTATTGTCGGGATCCGTCCCTGCTACGGCGATCTCAGTATACCGCAAGCTGTAGCTTGCAATATATTGAGCTAGTATATGTCCTCCCGTGAACCTAAAGAGAACTATGGGGAAAATCACTTACCCCACAGTTCTCTTTTAAATGTATTTGTAGTTGAAAACAAGATAATAATGTAAAATATAGGCCCATATATTTCCTCCCTTGGTAATCGCTTTGTGTTAAGATCTAAAGTAGTAATATTACAAGGGATTCTTTTTTGTAAAAGATGACATCCCACAACAGCATATAAGGTTGATGTAATGGCTGCTGTGTTTAGGTGGTCCTTCCCTTCCTGTGACTTTGCATGGATGGGGAGGAAGACAGAGAATTACATTTTGCAGGTTGTGCAGTGGAGGGCCCATCTTTTACTTTAATGCACAGTGTTGAATGTTATAGTATATGTCGCCATGAAGGTCTAGCACGGTGCCTTCCTAGTATACTCCCTCTGCTCAATACAAGGGCTTTAACATCAGCCACCATTTTTGAATCAGAGACGCCACAAGGTAATGTACCATATTAACAGTTTTACAGCTCCTGCAAGGGTTGGGAAAGGCTATTATACATGTTAAAATATTTTGGCAGGTAGACAAAAGATTGAAGGTGTTCTTTAACCAGATTTGTTCCTTACAACCTTCCAACTTTGATTTCCATTTACTGACTGTAAAAAAAAAAAAAATGAAACCTCTGGAAACTTACCAACTGATTCATCAGGGTGAAAGGCAACTTCATTGACAGAGCCTGCATGGCCAGGAAGCTTATATAGAATCCTGCGGAACGTGGTGTCCCAAACATACACAAACCTGCATGAAAACAAAGTGGACGTTGTAAAAGATGACTGGCTAGGAGACGGCAAAGTGACCAACAACAAAGCAGTGGTACACAAGTCCTTTACCTGTCTGCTGATCCAGCTGCTATTTTGCTGCCATCTGCAGACCAGGAACAACGCAACAGATTCTGCAAAAAGCACAAAGTTAGTCATACATTTGCCACACCAACATAAGAACAATTCAAGCAATGAAAGTCACTAACCTTTTCAAAATTGTGCACATTTCCTTGGAATATTTTTACACATCTTTCTTTTGGGGCAAATGGGCGAACATCCCATACACGGACTATTTGAAGAAGAAAAAACAAAGGAGGTTCACTTCCAAGATTATATATATA
>NW_017307254.1:457459-463994 GCF_000935625.1 Nanorana parkeri
TATATATATATATATTCCATTTTACCCAGAGCTTTGCTGTGTTACCTCAAAATCTAATCAGCCCTCCTAATTCTCTCTCTCATTCTACTACGTCCCCCCCAATGTTGTTTCAAGGGGAGGTATTCTGTAGCAAAAGACAACTGGCCAGGGTTGTCTCTACATTTCCTTTTCACATTTTATTTTAAATAAACATAAAACAAACAAGAAAAAGACAAGCGGGCAGGACTGGCCCCACTTCTAGCGAATTCTAAAAGACACTGTATTCTCAGCCCACAACAGGAAATATCCAAGTGCTTTTTTACCAGGATCAACAGGTATTTTTTTTTTTTTTTTTATACTCTTTAAAACGAATAAGACAAGGGGAAATGCATTGCAGAGATTTACTGCATTTGTTTCTATTTTGCCCTGGCATATACACTTTATTGAAAAAAAGAATGTTTCCCCAAAATCAATTTCACAGCATAAGCATTTTTGAGGTCCCATAGCAGTTGCCTAGGAAAATCTATTTTAGCTATGCTGCCTAAATCATTAGAGAGATTTTTACAGCTAGGCATACACTAAAATGCTGGCAATACTTAGATTGGTGAGAAAATGTGACCAAACCTCCTCATTGCTTCCAAATAAATCCTTTTCCCTGCTTGAAAAGATGAAGTTTGATAAATGCATCCATCACTAGCCTTTCATACCTTTTTGTAGCATAGAAGAGTTTTTTGTTATTCTTCCAAACATAGTAAAAGTTTCAGCTTTTGAAGCAAAATGTGGCTTGTAGCTTATGGAGTAAGCTGCCTAAGGAGGTTTCAAATGGTGCTGTGGTAGATTCTATACTAATCTGCAATACGAGTCTTATATTTGTCCTTTCCTGTGGCATGTTCCTGTATAGACCTAACCAAGCTGGAATGCAATAGGCTTGCTTATTACATCGCTCCCTATAGATGCATCGGCTCACTGGTAAAATCCAAATGATACTGTTTATTATTACCCAATATCTGTTCAAGACCTGCACATGTTCTCATATTCTTAATTTTGGAATACCTGTATTATCCATTGCATTGGAGAGCAAGTATGAACCTTCAGAACTAAGACTGAGGCCTGTCACGGAATCACTGTGACCTCTCATTGTGTACATCAGCTTGTTCTGTCTTAGATCCCAAACCTAGCAAAAAACAGAAAAAAAAAAAAAAAAAGAATTCAAAATCACAAATTATAGGCCATTTCCACCTCTGTAAGCTATTAGCATTTATTGTGGTAATGTAGAAGTGCAGTGATGATGTATGTGTGTGCACACATTCATGACTTGCATTGCTGGCTTTCTTAATTTTATGGACTTTAGAAGGCCAGAGTCCTACAAATTGAAACTTTTCTTCACTGGAAACGCAGTCTGACACTGGGGTCGGATTGTAAAGCAACTGACCCCCTCCCTGTGCGTCTTTGTAACAAGATCACTGCACACCAGCTCTGCCTTTTCAGATCACAATACACTGTCCAGGGGGGGTCATCATTATGAATACTGATGAATAGGGGAGAGAACTTTTACGCTACTTGCAAAGCACAGAGGCGGCCATTTCAAAAGAAGCTAAAAAGGAGGAGATGAAGAGGACTAAAAAAAAGTAAGTTTCTGTGTTCATATATAGCAACTAGATATGCCTGCTTCATGTACACTCCGATACATTGCTGCCATATGTTCTTTTAAAAATACCTCCGCAAAAGGTGGAAATTGGCTTTAAGTTAGTACTTATCTTACAACAGTGAGGGTTGTAAGAAATTATATCCCTCGGATCATTAACGTGACAACTAAACTCAGGAGTTAAATCTTAAAATTGCATTCAAATACCCCAACTATTAACAAAAATGTATCTTATGTGTGTATTACTTGGCTGTAAATCCTCAAATCATCTCTGAATTCATGCTGACACTGTCCATCTTTCCAGAAGGTGGCTACTTTTCTTCCCTATGGTCCCTGTGTGTGTTGTAAAGTAGTCACCGCTCCAAGCTCACTCCGGTTATGGACTGCAATCTCAATACAAATTAGTAAACTAAACATGAGATTGTAGTCCATCACAGGAGCAAGCATGAAGGGGTGGCTACTTTAGAACACACACAGGAACCATGGGGAACCAAAGCAGCCCCCCTCCAGAAGGAAGGACAGTGTCGGCACCAATTCAGAGATGACTTGAGGATCTACAGCCGAGTGTACACAAATAAGATACATTTTTGTTAATTTTTGAGGCACTTGAATGCAATTTTAAGATTGAACTCCTGAGTTTAGGGCCACTTTAAG
The DNA here is from genome assembly GCF_000935625.1 of Nanorana parkeri. Lineage (NCBI taxonomy): Eukaryota > Metazoa > Chordata > Amphibia > Anura > Dicroglossidae > Nanorana > Nanorana parkeri. Next base: position 459,738 of record NW_017307254.1, read on the forward strand.
GGAAAGAACAGATACGTGAAGCATTAACCCTCAACTAAAATCAGCTACTGAGATGGCAATTAAATAGGTTTTTGCAGCAGAATCTCTCCTAACAAATTATTCTTACCTCAGAAAAGACTTCAGACTTTACAAAGTCCTTGCCTCTCCTGTGAAATGAACCAGCGGAGTGTAATAAATCATAACATAAATCCTTTAAGTACATGAAAAATGCTTTATTTATGCTGGAGATCAAAAAGATTTGACTAACCTATACAGAAAAGGTTGTGACAATATACAATGGTTCTTACCTTTATGTCATTATCTATGCCTCCTGAGATAATCTGGTCACTGGTGTCATTGAAGGTAACCGCTAATACTTGATATGTGTTTTGGAAAGTCTGCACGGCTGCCTTTTTCCTGAAGTCCCAAAGCTGCGATATAGAAAACAAACCTTGACAATTAGGAGATATCAGCAAATCATTTATACTTTTTTCCATCCTAAACTTAATCATGTAATTTTCTACTGAAAAACATTCAGGCCGTACGTTCCCAGCTTTGTAGGTTTACCTTAAGACTTCTATTTGCCATACCCGATTACAGAACATTAGATTGGCTATCTTTGTCCAGTATCCAGTCTTACCCAAATTAGGTTCATGCAAGCCTTTATTAAAAGGAAAACTTGCATGGAGAGAATATGGAAGTTGCCATTTCAGACCTCTCCTTTTAAAAATGATAGTTACTATGGCTTGGAACAAGTATGAAGATCAGGAGTTTTGACTTCATTGTGACTTGCTTGTTCAAGGACAGACAACATACTAAAAAAACGGACAGACAGGCAACTAGTATTCCTTAAAGTGGCAAATAAGTTGAGCCAGTTGTTCTTTGTGCACAATTAACAGACTGTACACTCTGAATGAAAGTGGACCCCTACTGTTAAGGCAACAACCCCTGGCAGGTGACAAGGGCTCACCCGAGGCGCAGGGTCTAAGCACAAGCTATCTTCGCGGTCACTCTCCCGATACACGTGGGACGCAGCCGGCGTCCTTTCATCACCCGGCCGATCTGACGTCCTGGCTTCTATCACTTGCTGGCGAGACCGCCACCGTTCGGGTCCTGCTCCACCTCCATACCAGCACTCCCAGGCAGTACCATTGGGACACACCACTTAAAGTGACATTAAAGTCAAAAAAAATTTGCCCTCCCCCCATGTTAATGTTAGCACTTACCCTAAATGATTTATCTTATTCCGATCTTTCCTGATGTTTTCATCTGTCCCTCCGAGGTGCGTCGGTTCTCCGATTCAGCGCTGACTGCTCTGTCCCTCAGATCCAGCGGTGTCTGCATGCGGGTGCACGCGTCCATAGACTTACCTTGCGTCTCTGCTCGTCTCCCGACCGAGAATGCGAACTGCGCATGCCCCAAGATCCTTTGCGGCCGTACGAGCATTTCCCGATTCTCGGCGCGGGAGCGCACAGCGATAGCTATAGTTAAAGCGGGGGTTTTTTTTTTTTTTAAACTTCTTGCCTATATCTACTGCTTGCTATCAGTAGATATAGGCAAAAACACTGGAGGGTTTAGAACCCCTGTAAAGGAGAAGGAAGTTAGTAACAGGAGCACCTATGTTTCTTTCAGTACAGATTTTCCAAAGGGGAAACAGCCAGCAATTAACATACAACAGGCGTTCTAACCGTTTCACTTTTTACGAAGGGCAAAATACAGCACTTTAACCCACTTGCTGACCGCGGTGTTCACACCCCCTTCCTGGCCAGGCCATTTTTCAGTGTTCAGCGCTGCAGTACTTTGACTGACGTTTATTCCGTCGTGCAACACTATACTGAAATGAATTTTATACCCTTTTTTGGGGACAGATAGAGCTTTCTTATGGTGGTATTTAATCACCACTGGGGGTTTTATTTTTACTGTATAATAAAAAAAGTAAGCGTTTTCGCAAATAGGCGGGCTTGACGCATGTTTGCGTGTGCGGGCCTTTAATTTTTTTATTGCTTTGATATGTGATTAATTTTTTTTTTGTAACAAAGTTTTTTTAAACCTTTTTTTTTCCCACTGAACTTTATTGCTATCACATAGTGAGCAAGCAAGCTCCCTATGTGATAGCCAATTTGCAGTGACAGGTCCTCTTTATGGAGACATCAGGGCTCTTAAGACCCCTAATGTCACCTAGGGACCCCCAGAAAAGCTGATGAAGCAGAGACCTGCTTCACCAGCTTCTCTCCGGTTTCTGTACCGGAGAGCGACACTGAATGCAGGAAGTGATGTAATACACATCACTGACTGCATTCAGAAGAGGAGATCAAACGGAGCTTGTGTACTGAGCTCCGTTTGATCTCCGGCTGCAATGCTGCTGTGCTGGTCCCAGGAACAGCGGAGCCCGCGATCGCCGACAGCTGCGGCGACAGAGGGGGGTCCTGCACATCCGACCTGATAATACAAGCGATCGGGTGTCTCTACAGACGCCTGAACGCTTGTATGTAAACAGCCATCGCTGGCTGTTTACATTCAAAGCCGGTTCCCCGATCGTGCCCCTAGCGGCGGGCACGAGCGGAACGGGATAGGACATCTAAAGACGCCTACCCGCCCTCAAGAAGCCGCTGTCCGGCCGTTTAATTACAACGGCCGGACAGCAGGTAGTTAAATAAATATTTGAAGGTCTACATGTACAAGTTTGTGTTTGGTAGAATGCAATTGAAGCTTTAAATGGCCATTTTACAATATAGATGACTATACACATCAAAGTGTACTTGAGGTTTGCATGTTAACAGAGTGTTATGTTTGCACATTTCCAGAAAGCAAGATATGTTTGGGGCAACTGGTGCTGAAAGACTTGTGTATGATGCAGGGTTAGACTTCGAGCTGTTAAATAGGTGCCAATGTGTACACTACATGTTCAAAGCACAGATAGATGTGTAAAAGCAACTTATGCTTCAGCAGAGAATGAAATAGCGTCAAGACTACTATCTAAAATAGTTTACAGGGGGCCACACAACAAAATGAGAAAGTGCAGATGCACTCACCTTTACTGTCCCATCATCGCTGCCTGTACAGATGAGCTGTGGACCTCTCCTGGCAGGATAACAGGAATTTACAAATGATGTGTGTCCCTTTAGCCTCTTCACTCTCTCACCAGTTTCACAGTCCCAAATTGCTACTGTTTTATCAGTTGACGCAGAGAACAGATAGCTGTACAAAGAAGCAAAAATAGCATTTAGAATTCTGTTCAGAAAGAAAAGAGATGCTACGACTTGGAATATGTATTCATGCATTCCAGGGCAAGGGCCTTTTTGTCCCTCCTTTCCACCATTCTGAGAGACTGTTGCATACATTTTTTTAACACCCAACATGATTATTAAAACAATATTAATAGATCAGGGTTAAGGAGGGTTGCCGTCTTGATTTTGAAGGTGTAGTCTTTGTGGCTGCCCTCTTCATGCCTCCTTTACTTCTTGATAATTCGCTGACCAGGACAAAAAGAATGTGTATATCACTTGTTCCAAGTCAGAGATTGGGCAAGTAGCAAACAAAGGATATGTACGACAACCTTAGAAAATGCACCTTCAAAAGTCAGGAGTAGCTACTACCATATTTCTGCCTTATACACTCCCTATAACCGTTTAGTTAAATGCTAAAATTAAAATTGCATCCATTTCTGGAATGTTTTTTGATAAACCACATGTAAAGAGGGCGAATTAGCTACGAAGGGATTAATATAAAGCAGTGTAACAACCTGAGAGGTAAAGGGTAACTCCACTTTAATAAAGCTAAGAATGGAAAAAAAAAATCTTTAAAATAATTAATATAGCATATATAATTGTTGTGAAAGTCATTTTGTAATGTAATTTTATTAAAAGTCACCTTTCCATTTAAAACTGTTGCTGCTGTAATGTTATAAATCTATCAAAAAAAATGTAATGCCATATGGTGACCTGAAGGCGTTGATGTATGGAACGCCCCCAGAAATGTCACTTCCATCTTCTGGCTGACTTCTGTGATTGATTTTCCCAGAAGTCTGCACTAAGATACAAGTTAATTTTATGGCATTCCTAGGAATTTTATTCTTAGCGAGATACTCTCTACGGGTTAATTACTACTAAAAAGGTATGCTGGCACTGCAACTTTCTCTATTACAACACTGGAAGCCCACCAGCTAATTATAATGAACTCAGACCCTCCCATTCAGGAATCAGTTTGAAAAGGACATAATGAACAAAACAAAACAGCTATTTCTCCAGAACAGAAACTGCAATGAAGTTGGTAAAAATT
>NW_017307254.1:464022-469274 GCF_000935625.1 Nanorana parkeri
CTCAACAAAAGGCGAATTACTCTTTAATAATGAGATTATTTAGTTACAACATGCATTGCTTAGGACCGTCCCTTGATAAAGTCTTTCTATGACAAAATACATCGTAAAGGCTGAGCTAGGCAAGCATCTAGTAGACAATACGGTAGCAGAGGAGATGTGTGGACAATACTGCATGTGTCTGCAGGAGTAAAAGTGATTAAGCGATTTCAATCTGCTGCGGGTTTTAGCACTTTTAAGAAAGAAGTATTAATGAATTTGGCTTTAATACAAAATGTAAAGCAGTATTATGCTATTGGATCCTTTTTTTGTATTGCATTGTGTAGCGTGACACAGAAGACATAGGATCATGGAGGGCTGCAAAGCATTGTAGACCTTTTCATGAAAAATAAATAAAAAGGTTATGGCTTTTTGGGGGAGTTCTTTCGTGTGATCACAAGGTGTAGGATCACAGAGTGAGTGGAGCGGATCGTTTACAGAGGTGCAGGTCCTCAACAGGTAGACACTGACATGTAAATGTATTTATGATTTTGTATTATTATTTATCAAATCAATTAAAAAAGGACATTGTTATAAACATTATTTTTTGTATATTACATACTGTGGCTATATTAAGAACACAAACGTTAAGCTTTATAAATCACCATTTAAAGTGAACCATAAGTGATGGTTCTAGAATTATTCCTGTTACTCTAGCGTTCACAGTGATACCGAATATGTGCTGCACAATGGGTGCTTACATATGTATTTGCATCCTAGGTGTGTGTATTTTTAAGCATGTGTGTTTGCACAGTCTAGGTGAAAGATTCTCTCCAGGGAGATATCCAGGGTCTATTAGACCCCTTATTATCTCCCTTACACTGTGCCTGATCAGACTGAGTACAGAAAGTACTTGATCTGTTGCTTTTCTGGCTACAGCCGCTGGCAATCTGCACACCGTGAACTTGGAAGTGCCAAGAACAGAGAACTTCTGTGTTTACACTATGGAGGAATTATTGAGTGTCAAATCTCTCCTCTGCAATCTCTGCTTTCCATGCTGAAGTATTTTCTTTGTGGTTTTGATCTCTCAAGAAGAGGTGGGGAAAGCCAGGAACTGGTGTAGGGAAGGGGGTGGTGAGCCTGCACTTACACTGCTTTTTAAAGGAATCTGGCAGCTCTACAGCTGCCACAATCACTTCTACTTCTTCAGTCCCAAGCCAGCACTTACAAGCTCCCCGTTTTTTTTTGCATCTGCTGCAAAGGGGTTAAAATGACAGTGTCACAAAAATACACTTTAATGCAAGTCCCCAGCAATAGAAGGGCTACCATGCTTGGTGGTGACCCATGTCTCCTACCTAAGCTCCAATACCTACTTTCTACCATCTACTTTTCATGTGTTAACTGTAAACTCAATATGAAGCACAATTTCCCTTTGCTGTGATATGGATTATACAAGCCAGCAAATAATTTCCTGTTCCTGTAGCAGTATATCGTTTACCTACAGCTTCTGTACACCCAGTGAAGGTTCAGCAGCTCGGTTTAAGCGACAACTCCAATTATGTTGGAGCTGGTTTTCTAAAACTTCAAATCATACCCAAAGAAAACACAATCTGGCATATAAATAAAATAGAGTCCATGACAAGGCTAGAATGGGTTTCTAGGACAAATGATACAGCAACTGAAAAGACATAAAACACATTCGCTCCAGTCACTGCCATGGATATTCCCTGGCAGGGCATTGAGAGTTGTACAAGTATTGCTGCCTTACCTGCCATCTGTATTGTAATGCAATTCCATCACAGCTCCACTATGACCCTTTAGGGTTGCGTAGTTATCACATTCCCCATACACGTTCCACAGAACTGCAAGAAAGTACATTTTTAGCCATTTGTTTCTTGGTTGGCTCAAACAATTACCACGAAAATGTTGCAGTGGTTCCTAGAGACAACTGTCATTTCAACATCCCCAAATATAGTTAATTCCAATCCTCCCTTCAGATTTCCAGGCTTCAGCAGACTGCAGCTGAGAAGCGTCACTTGACACAAAAATTTGCAAGGGCTAGCTCGGCTCCGTTTACTACTATATCTTGCTCTTTCTACAATATGACATTTCTCAAAATAATTGGGTTGAATTCCTCTTTGACGTTATTCTGCTACTGTCATTATAATACTTTCTGAAATTATGGTAGCAAATAAAGTTTTATGCTTTAGAAAATAAGAACGTCACTATTGTTGCTTACGGATTAGTCGGTCAAATCCTGCAGAAGCCAATGTAAGCCCATTGGGATGAAATTTGCAGCAGTAAACTTCCCCCTCGTGTCCGGACAACAGCATAATAGGCGCTTGGAGACTGGATGATCTTGGAGGTCCCTAAAAAAAAATATAAGCAAAATATAATTTTTACTACAGAATATGAAACACATAGGACGGCATTGCTGACTTCCCCTTCTAAAAATGCTAGTTGTCTGAATGTCAAGCTGATCACTGGCTGCAATAGTCACTAAGTCACCCAAAAATATACAGGTGCTCAGGGTTAGTAACATAGAAAAAGCAAGAAAGCATTGAAGTCAGGGGATCAACATGACAAAAGGACACAAGGCAGAAGGAGGTTGGCAGCAAAGGCATCCCCATATTTTAGCAGCGTTTGTAAATATTCACCCTATTTTTATTTAGGGCTTTTTTTTTTCTTATAGTCTAAAATGGGCTTTCAGTGCATTCCAGGGCGTTTGCATGCTTTTTTGATGCGTTTGCTTGCATTTTGGTGCAGAAAAATAGGGCATATTGCAGTTTTCCCACATGGTGTGGAACTGAACGCTGTGGTGTGAACTAGGGCCCAAAATACCACTGGAATACATTGGATGCATTTTTTATGCGTTCTGTAACTGCTCTGCATCTGCTCCTCACTTGGTGTGAACACGCCCTTAGAGAAAAACAATTTAATAGAAAGGCAATTACACCAGAAAGCTGTTCTTTTCTAATTCATTTACTAAGACTCAATTAGTAGCCCCAGCTGTTCACACAGACAACAATCATGGGATGATTTATAAATAGCCAGCTAGCTGTTCGCAAAGCATTGTCGCCACTAGAGGGCACCGAGGAGCATAGTAATCTCCTCCCCACTCATTACTAAAATTGCTCTGAGACCAGGACATCCTGGACCCAGGCCAGCCTGTTACTGGTCAGTGAAAGGAGAATCAACACAGCTCATCTTCCTGCTTTCTCCTCCTATCAGCACATGCACAGACTGTTTTCTTGTACTGTTCCTTCCTCTCACACTCCACAGCCATGCTGTATGTGGACTGTAAGAGGCCAATATCAGGATATAGGTCGAGTGCTTACACTGCTTGTATTTTAAAAATCAATTTAATTATAAAGCTGCATTAGAAAGTTCACTTACTAAGCAATGGTGATTTTAAAGTGTCACCCCAGCCAATGCTTTATTAGTTTGGGATGGGGAGGGGGGGTTTAAAATGTCTGCAGTGTATTCCTAGATGGGACCCCAGTGGGGAAATTTTCCTGCAGGTCTTGTCTGTCTGACACCTGTACAAGATATTGGGGAGTGGGTTTCACCAGGACTGGAAGGCAATGAGAGCAATCAAAATATTCCCCAGTCTCCTAAAATGCATTTCGTCTATGTCACTGCTGGAGAGATTCCCCTTCACTTCCTGCCCTGATTGGAGGTCATAGGAATGTACCCCACAGGGGCAACAACAAAAACCCTCCGAGACTCTAACCCAGGGGTGCCCACAAGGTCGATCGCGTAGCGATCACTGGTAGATCGCCATGTCCTCTCCTCCCGCCGCTTCTCTGGATCCCCGCTGCTCTCCCCAGCGGGGATCCGAGAAGAAGTGAAGGAACCGGCGGCGGGGGAGGGCGGAGGACAGAGCCGCTGTCACTAACTAATGCAGAGCAGTGAGGAGAGAGAGAGAGAGACGCTCGGCCAGGATCTGACAGCCGGCGCCTCTCTCTCCCCTCACTGCTCGTCCGTTCTGTCACAGCGGCTCCGCCCCCCCGCGGCTCGTGGTATCCCACCGCTGCGTCTGCCCGGGAGAGCAGGGGGATCCAGAGAAGTTGCAGCCCCCCTGTGCGTGGCCGAGCGGCAGAGGATCGGTACATGTCAGTAGTATGTATCAATCCTCTGTGTAGGACAAACACTGGTGCAATCGGCTGATCACTCCAGTGTTTGTAAATAACTGGGGACACATAGTACTATGTGTCCCCAGTTGTAAATCACCTCCTGTTCATTCATTTATATCACCTCCTGTTCATTCATAAGTTTCTCAATGGGGAGAAGCACTCTGTACAGAGGCTCCTCCCCATTCAGAAACAGCTTGATAGTAAAATATTTTCTTAATGAATGGGAAGCCTCTGTGCTTTCCATTCATTTAGAACAGAGGCTGCAGAAAAAGAGATTGAGGACTTTGTGTCCTCAATTTCTTTTTCTATTTTAAAAAGGGAAATATCAGGGGGCTTTTTAGAGACTCCTAATATTTCTCCGAAGCCCCCCAAGAGTTTTAAAAAAAACAAATTATGAAAATTTAAAATAAAAATAAAATGAAAAAATAAAAAATAAAATTAAAAAAACGTTGTTTTTTTTCCTTGCCTCAGGCACAAAAGGAGCTGGCTACGGCTATGTTCCCGTGGTGCTCGTGCGGCTGCCGGCTGAATGTGTCAGACGCTGCAGATGGAAAGGTGCAGGACACCCCATGTGCAACGTCGGCCACACAAGCACCATGGGAGGACAGGATGCCGGGACCTGTAATGCACTGGAATGTAAGCAGGCCGACTCTCCGCGTTCCGGTGCGGGAGGGGGTGTGGAGCTGTATTGACGTCAATGGCATCGCCAACAGTGCGATCGCCCGCACTCGGAACGCAGGCACCTTAGTGCCTGCATTCCGGTCCAGTGCGATCTGCAAAAATAGTGCTTGCAGCATTTTTGCGGCTCGCACTGGACTGGAACACAGGCACTAATGCAGGCGATCGCACTGTGGGCGAGGGGCCTGCCTGCGCAGCCCACGCCCCCTCCCGCCCCTGAATGCAGGTGTTTTTTCGTTGGTAGATCTCAATGAGCTCGTCATTTGAAAAGTAGATCTCCAGACGAAAAATAGTGGGCGCCCCTGCTCTAGACCATCCCCTCTATGATCTAACAATGACTGAAACCTTTTAGCTGGACTTTAATTATAAAGCCGGTCTTTTAGGAGGGGACTCAGACCTTTATAACTCGATTAATGGTGTGCAAAGATCAAGCCATCACCGTGCAGTTTATTTATACAGAGC
>NW_017307254.1:469329-473166 GCF_000935625.1 Nanorana parkeri
TGCCCGGCTTCTTGGCGGCTGCGGCGACCAGCTCCATCCCCTTCCTCTTGTTCTGTTCGATCATTTTTCCTGTCTGCCTCACAATTCTCCGGTGAATAAACAAATTAAGAACCCTTCAAGCGCTCTACATGCAACCGAACCACAATGTTCCGGCACCCGGTTATGACATCACTTATCTCCGACGGCCGTATTCCTTTGTGTCACGTGATCTGAGACGCAAACAGCACATGGAGTGGGGTAGGGGGATCTTTGTTATTGGTGGTAAACCAGGATGTGGGCGGGGTTATAGGTGCAGGCGAGTGCTTGTGGAGGGAGGCCAGTATGGCGACGTACGCAAAGTATCTGTGAGTTCTGGAGAGATGAGTGCCTTTCCTTAAACGGTAGGTAGCTTTAATAGTGATGTCGAGAGCTACCATTATAATGCACTTTCACTATACTGTGAGGGGAACTTTTCAATACCGAAGCAGTTGCCCAGGGCAACCAATCAGCTTCTCCCTTCAGTTTGTTCAGTTAAGATTTGAAAATGAAAGAGAGAAGCTGATTGGTTGCCATGCACAGCTGCTCCAGTTTGGATGAATCCCGCTCTTTGTGTCCTTGATGTGAAAGCAGAACTAAACCTGCAAAGTAAAAAACAACTTCTAGCACACATTCATGGTAGAGGGGGCTCTGTCTATCTCTTCTGCTGTAAAATCTTTCCCCTGCCTGCTATCTTTTATCATGATTTTAACACTGACAGCTACAATCATGGCATGTGTAAAATGCCAAAGTAAGCTCGGGGTCCTGGGGTGCATAAACGTCTCTGTGCATACATGGGAGTTATGTCATTCTGGTCAATCAAGACAGCAGAAGATTGCTGAACACATAGGAAGACGGAGAGAAAATGAAAGTGACAAACGCAGGAGTTAAATCTTAAAAATGCATCAAAGTATCCTAACTATTAAAGTGGACCATTAATCCATTTGACTAAAAATCACATCAGCATACAGCTCTGCATGCTGATATGAAATCATCTTACATTCATTAGCTGAACAAACATATTTTGTGCCCAAGCATTGCATCCCGGGAAGGTTACATCAGATTGCTGGGAAATTGCCTCTGTAATCTCACAAGCTCTCAGGGAAAGGCATTTTCGTTCCCTGAGATCATGTGCATGTCCTACTCGCATCTACCAGAGTTCCAGGAAGTAAAGGGAGATTATTCTGCCCTCATTAAAAATGGCCACTGTGAGAAGACTGGGGAAAGAAAAGAAAAATAAGGTATGTAAAGAATAAAAAGCCGGCAATTATATAGAAGTATGTGTTTGTAGATTGTCATTAGTAAGCGTTTCTAAAGGTGTGCTTGTGGTCAGTTCAAATATAAAGAGTTAAAGTTGCTCTTTAAGAAAAATGTATTTTATTTGTGTATCACTTGGTTGAAGCTCCTCAAATCATCTCTATATTCACGTTTACACTGTTCTTACTTCTGGAGGGTGACTACTTTGGTTCCCCATGGTCCCTGTGTGTGTTGTAAAGTAGCCATCACTCCAAGCTCACTCCTGTGATGGACTACAATCTCACGTCTTTACTAATTTGTGGAGAGATTGTAATCCATCACAGTAGTGAGCTTGGAGCAGTGACTACTTTACAACACACACAGGAACCATGGGGAACAGAAGTAGCCACCCTCCAGAAGGAAGGACAGTGTCAGCACCAATTCAGTGATGATTTGTGGATCTACAGCTGAGTGATACACAAGTAAGATACATGTTTGTTAATAGTTAAAGTGACATTAAAGGATAATTTTTTTCCCCCTCCCCCCAATGTTAGTGTTAGCACTTACCTTAAATGATGTTTCTTAATCCGATCTTCTTCTTCTTTCCTGATGTTTTCATCTGTCCCTCCAGCGCTGCGGCGGCTCTCATTAAAAAAGAATAAAAAAAACCCCAAAAAATGTAAAGTCCCCCACCCATACATACACGCATGCAAACATGCGTCAGCGGAGCATACGAGCAAAAACGACGATTGCGCCCATTACGCTGCACATGTTACATATCGCCGCAAACGTCGGAATGAGAGCAATAAGTCTAGGGCCATCAATCACTGATAACACTAAACTGATGAGCGGTAAAAGCTTTTAAAGTGTCGCCCATGGCCAATTTTGGGTATGGTAATTTTCGCGGGTGAGCGCAATTTTAAAGCTTGACATGTTTGGTGTCTATTTACCCGACGTGACCCGATCTTTTATATTTTACCAAAAAACTGGGTAATAATAAATGTTTCCTAACATAATGTAAAAAAAAACTTTTTTTTTTCAAATTTTTTTTTATTTTTCCTAATTATAGTAAAAAATAAAACCCCCAGTGGTGTTTAAATACCACCAAAAGAAAGCTCTGTGTCCCCAAAAAATGGTATAAAATTCATTTGAGTACAGCGTTGCATGACGGAATAAATGTCAGTCAAAGGATGGCAGCTCTGAAAAATGGCCTGGCCAGGAAGGGGGTCTAAACACCTCGTCTTGAAGTGGTTAAAGTGTCAGCAACTGAGCAACAAAGCAGGTTGCAAACATTGCAGTGATGGAAGGGAGCCCTTTGTAAGATTTGTGTGCCAAAATATGCTGTGTATGTTTGTACATTATGGCAAAAACTCCAAGCAGGCTGAAACCCCCTTATCTCTGTTGTAACAGATCTAATAACATTTAGAAAAACATTTACAATATTAATATTGTGATAGGGTGTGTTCAGAGAGGACTCGGATATATGTAATTCATAGACATTTATTGAAATTCTTTTTCCTTAAAATTAGGGATGCACCGATACCACTTTTTTAAGGCCGAGTACGAGTACCGATACTTTATTCCAAGTACTCGCCGAGACTACATTTCTCTATCCCTAGGATTGTTGCTGATTAATAAAATATTCATAACATAACAATTTCAAAATTCATAAATTCATAGACATATTTGTATTTCATACAGTTCTTTTAAGATATAGCACTACTTGATGAATCACCTACGCGTCTAATAACATGATATCCACTTCCAGGCTACAAGTGGAGGCAGCCAGTGAGCTACTAGTGCCATCCCCAAGGCTACCTACAGGGGTCTAGGGCTCAGTGGATATCCAGGGGGGCCTAGTTATAACCTTCATGCTCCTGCAGTACTCAGTGGAATAATGCAATTTTTCAAAGTTGTGCACCAGTGTGTCAAGGATGGATGCAGTTGTGTGTAGTAGATTTCTGATGTGATTGGCTATGCCAGTATAGACAGTGCAAATTAGGTGGCTTTTGGTGCCTGCTGCAATCCTTATTAACCCTTAGACACTGGCTCCTGCAAAAGTTGTGCATCTAAATCGTCTGTTTTTAACCCTACTGGCTAGACGGTGTAAATTGTTTTTACGTTTTTGCAGGCTAGCTGGTATGTTTGCTAGGATATTTTTCTAGTGCTTTTCTAGCCCTTTAAGAGGTTCCAAAGGATGGAAGGCAGAGAAAGGCTTCAAAATCATGTGATTTCTGTGACTGGCAGTCACGGCACTCACATAATTTGGATCCCACCTTACTTACTATCAATCATAAACTGTGACCAGGAGCTGTCGGTAGCACCTTGGTCACCATGCTGGAAACGCACTAGTGAACATGCTCTCTGCATAGAACAGCAGGCCGGCTGTATGCATATATATGTGTTAAACCAGTGAGTAAGGGTTAAAGGAGAACTATGAGATGGGTGATTTCCACTCACCTCATAGTTCTAGCCGACCTGTGACAATGAGACTGTCACAGGTCGGCTCAGTAGATCGGGAGGTGGGCGAACACATACCGGGTTCGCTCACCTCTCGATCCTGTCACGGTTCTCTGCCGTGACAGG
>NW_017307254.1:474618-486618 GCF_000935625.1 Nanorana parkeri
GGTACAGCTGGCTCTGCCTCTAGATAGGCAGAGCCAGCTGTCACTCACGCAGCTGGGCGGATCCCGACGTCCAGGTCGGGATCCGCTCCGGCTGCGGCGTCTCAGTATACCGCGAGCTGTAGCTCGCGTTAAACTGAGCTTAGGGTGACGGGAGGACGCTAGTTTGTGTCCTCCCGTTACCCTAAGGAGAACTATGGGGAAAAACACTGACCCCATAGTTCTCCTTTAATGTCAATCTGTGATATGGAAGGGGACAAAGCTCCCTAGGGTGCTTAAATGCCTAGGGCCCCATTTCCCCAATTTGTTGCTGACTAGTGCTGTCCAGCAAATACTTCAGCTGTGCTTAAAGAGAACCTGTCATCACATAGCACTTACTATTTGCACCCCTTATTGCAGTACAGCAATATTTCTATAAACCTTTTACCTATTGTTTAAAAAAAATACATTTAGCAATTGTAAACACTGTTAAAATGTAAGGAATCTGACACTTCTCTAAGTGAATCTCTCTTTTGGCCCCTCGCAGCTGTTCCCACACATCCCAAGCCACAATGTCACCTCTGTGTATGAGCAGCTGCCAGCACAACGTCATGTGAACAGGCACAGGGCTGGGTCGCACTTTTGAAAAACTGCGATGAGCAGTGGTAAGTCTTCAAAGGCTACAGTGTTCCTGCAGAATGTCGATCACCTTTTTTACATTTGTTAAGTCCAGTGACTGCCAGGTGTCACAAGACAGTACTGTATAGAAAGCTGTGCCGTTGTCTGCATCAAAGTACGCACCTGACCCGAATGACAGTCCTGTGTCTGCTGGGGCCGATGACATCATGGCCAAGATGGCAGAACCCAGCAGCTGTCTGAGTGCAGTTTCAAATACTGCACAAGGACAATCCAGGCCAATTTGTTTTTCTAAGAATAATGTACATTAACAGGGCTTGAAAAATTTGATGGTGTCTCACCAGTCAGTCAAAAATGTCACCAGTCAGCATGACCGGACCATAGCCTTGCAATTTATGTAAAAAAATGTTGGGGACAGATAGAGCTTTCTTTTGGAGGTATATAATCACCACGAGGGGGGGGGGGGGTTATTTTTTTTAAACTTTGTAATGAAAAAAGTACCATCAATTAAAAAAAAAGTTTCCCTACGTTATGTTATAAAACATTTATTCTTACCCATATTTTTAGTAAAACATCACATTTGGGGTCACATTGGGTAAATAGACACCAAACATGTCAAGCCTTAAAATTGCGTGCGCCCGCAAAATCGCAAAAAATACCCATAGGCGACGATTAAAGAGCTTTTACTGCTCATTAGTTTAGTGTTATCAGTGATTAATGGCTCTAAAATTATTGCTCTCATTCCGACGTTTGCGGCGATATTTAACATGTGCGGCGCAATAGTCATTTTCGCACGTAGGCGCACCCGACGCATATCTGCGTGTGTATGTGGGGGGCAGGGACTTTAAAAAAAATGTTTTCTTTTTAAAAAATGTTTATGCTTCTTTATTTTTTTAATGATTCTTTAATTTTAGTATTCTTCTTTTTTTTTTTTTTACACACAGCTTTATTGCTATTACATGGGGGGGAGCGGACAAGTGGATTTTTCAAGCCCTGTACATTAACATGGATTACTATAATAGTACTTGTTTTTAGTGCTTGGCAAAACTATTTCTTTTAGTCTTGGCTGGAATCTCTGTAAAGCTTTTACTGTTGTATGTGACCTTGTTGGAGGGATTTCCCCATCATGTAACTACTGGGTGGAACAGGTAGAGAACGGAAATCTCTATTCATAAGGAAGAACCTTAAAAAAACTGACAGAAGTTCTAACCCTTCTCCATTCTACTGATGACCGTATTTTACTGCTATGTCCCCAATGAAGAGATTTTCCCTAATTTCTTGTCTCAGTGACTACCATCACAGAGATGAGAAGTAAGCGGAAATATTTCACTACAGCAACAGACAGCAGTCACAAATCGTGACTAGGAGCTTACACATGGTTGCTTCTCACTCTCACAGGGAAATGGAGGAGCAAATAGAAGATACGTATATGCTGCTGTGGAAGCCAACATTACAGTGAACCTGTTGCTTTGCCCTGCATAGCTAAAACACAGGTTCACTTGAAATTGTTAGTAATATGAGATAATTGTCAGCTACCTGAAGCCGTAGCGTGTTTGTTAGGTGTAGTTCACAGACACGATGGGGTATCTCCTATTGGAAGCAAAGGGTTTATCAAGCAGGTTGATATGATTCCCAATTCTTTCCCTCCTAAATTTGTATCATACAAGTGCTGGACAATGAAGTACCTCCAATGACTTTATTAGGACATGTGTGTACAGGCTTTTGCTCACTTTAGGTGGGTTTTGCATTCCCATACAAGTCTATGGGCATGTCCAACCCGCTTGAAGGAGGTCTAATGTACCCATCAATAAATTCTGTATAATCTCAGAAGCATGTCAAACTGATGTCATCAACACAAGCCCAAGGCCCATCACAACAAGCCCTTGGGCTACATTCACATGTGCTTCAGAAGGGAATCACTACCTTCATTTTTCAGCAACTATCAGGCTCCTTTACAATTGCAGAATCTAAAAGAATGTACTGAGCTTTTTGATGATGATAAAAAAAAAAACTGTTTATTTCTTTATCTTACAGATGGTTACAACATAAATTGTTTGAAGCCAGCAGTTTCGTACACCACCCAAAAAAGCAATGGATAGTGTGCCAGAGTTGTATGAAGTCTTCCAAGGAGAGGTAAACATATTAAACCTGTTAAGATAGTTAAGTAGAATTGTTAAACCTCTTCCGTGCTTTGATCCTGCATTGGTGTGCTGCATGCAAGTAGCTGTAACAACATGATTTTTCAGTAATATTTTGAGGTACACTGCGCACCCCGACTTGGGATTTGTTTATCATGCAGTGAATGTGTCATGGTTATAAATAATTATGCATACATTATAAGGCAACTGTTTTTGGCACTGAGGCTATTGGGGGATTCACCACCCATGGATGTCCCACAATTCGTGCATTACCTTTTAATGCAACTGCAAAGTTTAAGGGGGGAACTGAAATAGTTTTGGGTCATACACTGTACACATACAAACACACAGGGTATGCACATGCCACCATGGGTATTCTAAAGAGAGAACATAGAACAAGTGTTAAACACTCTGCCTCTGATTGAAAGCTTGGCTATTGCTGGAGGGAGTGAGGTAGAGTGGTATGCACCACAGCTTTGACTACTGTTCGTAAATTCAGCTTGAGCTGTTGAGCTCTATAAACAGGGGGTAATGAGAACTTATAACGTGAAAATCAACCTGTTAGATGGATATGAAATTACAAATGCTTTTTATGCAATATTTCATATTTATAATATTGAGCTGTCCGTTTTAATAAACCATGATAAAGCCTGCTTTATCATGGTTTATCTTTCCTCTGCAGATCACAGTGTTGTTTCTCTGCTTCCCCGACGCTGTTTAATAACCTGAGTGCCAATAGGCAGCAGTTAGTCTTTAGTTTGATCAGTAGAGAAAGGAATGCGAGGAATGTATTGTAAGCTGCACAGGGACATCCTGTGTGAGTAAATCTTTGATCCTCATGAAAGGATAATAGTTTACTTCTCAAAAATAAATAAAAAACCATTAAAAAAACTTTTTATGGAAAATTAAAACTTGTATTACTATAATAAATAAAACAGCAATTGTATAAATATCCTTCTAACAGCCCCTGCCAGTCATAAATCATGAAAGAAAAACATAACACACATATAACTGCACATCACAACATTTATTAATAAAATAAATAATGGATACATATACTGTATATATTTTACAATTGTGGAGAAACACCCCCCTTCTCCTCCTGCCCCCTAGTCATCTGCAGCCATATCTGCTTGCCACAATGCAACAGTGTTATTAAACAATGCAACTGTGGTTTATTAAACGCCACTTTAGAGACATATCGCTGGGGTAAGCTGTGAAAAGTCTTATCATTGCTTAATATAAATATCAAACCAATCTCTCTTCTGTAGGTTGCAAATGTCACAGATTATGGAGCATTTATTAAAATTCCAGGCTGCACAAAGCAAGGTGAGTGAGTCCCACTGCTGAGAATACCCTTTATGCAGATCAATGTAAAAATAAAAGAAAAAAAACACCTGTTTTCTTGTTCACTTTTTAGGCCTTGTCCACAGAACACACATGTCATCTTCTCATGTTGACCGTCCTTCAGAAGTAGTTGATGTTGGTGAGAGAGTGTGGGTGAAGGTTATTGGCAACGAGGTATTACATTTTCATTTCATGCATGATAAGTTCATTTTGAGACTGAAAAATGTGACCTCAAGAGATGTGCAAAAAATAAACATGTATATAGTTCATATAACAAAAATGTATTTATTTGTACTTGTATAACATGACTGGAATTAATTGAGTTAAGTTGGGGCACACAAGACATTCTGCTGGCCTGCTGAGCTTTCCCAAAACCTTTAGACCTGACTACAGGAAATTTCCTTTTGTTTTTAGCTTTTAGATTACCTTTTGCATGAGTATACAAAGTCATTTTGTATATGCAAACCGAGCACTTTCCACAGTTTTAGCAATGTGAGTAAGTGGGCAAATCTTTCACTAGGACATTATAGCTCTCGATGACCCTTGAAAGGGAATTTCACTCTATCTTTGGAACATTTATGATTATTGCTGTTTGGCTTTTTTAATGGGAAATCTTCTGTAGAGCTGGTAGACTGTAAATGCTGCTGCGCCCCTGTCAGGGTTTTATATGCAATTGTTTATACATAATGTTTTTTTATCAGTGTTCCAGCATTCAGTGAGCATATGTCAAAATGATACATCTTTGCTTTGAGTACTACATGGTGGAGCTTGGTATCTACAAGGAAGGTCCATAGGAGAGCACACTTCTGCTCTGGAATTTGAATCTGTGCTAAATCTATTTCCTGGCATATGCCATATTGGACATCGAGGAAACCGAGGGTAGAGAGGGTAGTGTTATTAGATACAGCTAAATACTACATTGATGTAGATATTTGTACACCACAAAAAAACTGCACTAAATTGTGAGTCATGACAAAGTCTGTCATAGCAGTACATAGTCAACCAAGGATTGGTAAAACACTGACTTACTGCATGTGAAATGTAAGATAAACATTCACTGCATAACAGACTATGTTCTTGGTCCGGCATCTAATTACACTGTGAACCCCCCCTAATTAGTTTTATAAAGAAGAGCTACATTCTAAATTTCTTTACCTTTTAGCATTACATCTACATATTTAATATCACATCAATGTTGATTATGTTAATCACATATTTCTCCATCATATAGCAATAACATTCATTTTTTTTCTAACTGCCTTTTGACACTTCATAGAATAGAAAGTCACCAGCACTCCTTTTTAACAATTTATCTTGAACACTGGTCATTTTGCCACACTATAAATGCAACCCTTTGATTAAAGCCCATCTCCAGGAATTAGACACAAACTACTCTTGCAGTGGGGCCCCACAGCTCTGCAAGGGTCAAATACTCCCCAAGTCTACGGGGTTGCGCAATGAGGTGTAATACTTTGGCGCTCTCCTCTTCTCCCTAAAGGTGCCCATACACTGGCCAAATTTCGGACGATTTTTAATGTACTGGTCAAAATTCAGCCAGTGAATGGGGCTGTCGGCTCCCTTTCAGCCGGCATTCCTCGATCAGCTGATCGAAGGAGCCAGCTGGAAAATCTTTGTACTATCAAACCCAGCAGCCAATGAGCTGCCCGCTCTGATCGGGTATTCTCACAGGTGGCGGGGGCACCTGTCAGAATACAATGCAAACAGCGTAGTTTCCTCGATCGACGCGCTGTTTGTCTTTGGAGGAATCGCGTCAATTTCTTCCTTTCAGCCTACGGGTTGAACGAAAGAAATTGACAGGTGTATGGCCAGCTTTACACTCTGAGTTGTGACAATCCTCACTGTCCTAACATACAATGCAGCGCTATTGGCCCTGCATTTTACTTAATCACTTTGGCATGCCACCAGCAGCTGGAGCATCTTAGACAAGAGGCTTTTTTGGATTGGTCTCACAGATGGAGGGAGCTTACAGGAGTTAGCAGTAAGGCAAATATTACACCTTATTTCTCTACCCTACTGGAGTTAATGAGCATTTAGCCCTTGTAGTGTGTGTTGGGGTTGGAACAACACTGCAAGGGTAGTAATTCCCAGAGTTTGCCTTTAAGGAGCATATGTATATTACAGTGAAAATGGCTTTAATCAAATGTTCACTGGCTGTAAATCAATCAATGTCATTTAAAACACATACATGTGGAAGATTCACTTGCAATGTTTGCTGAATGCCAGATTAACTGCTTTATAAATATGCCTCTAAGTGTTTGATAGAGATATAGTGCTGGTGACTTTCTACTCTGTGATCCTGATTTTGCACAGTGTCATCTGTCTGTGGTTTTCTCAAGCACGCTTCTGGTTACACCCGGCTAGCTAGCGCTGTAAAGATTGTAGACACAAAAATGAGATACAAATTGAAATTACTCAGGGAAGTTGGTCATTGGCATCAATATGATTTTCTCATCCAAGGTCTATAATTGGTAGACAGAAGCATATTTGATTTGTATATTAACGCCAGCCTGTTGCTGACTGTTTCCAGATTTGCTCTTTTAGGTTGGGTCTACTTAAAATATATTGGGGTTTGCAGTTCATAACTGGACAAATCTCGCTGTTCTTATTTCAGGTAAAAGATGGGAAGCATAAAATCTCCTTGTCCATGAAGGTTGTTCATCAAGGAACTGGGAAAGATATAGATCCAAACAATGTGGCGCTGGAGTAAGTGACTGGATGACTTTCTACATTGTCCAACAGACATAGAGTTACTGACCTGGAAGACATTTACTACATTTTTCTGCTTCCAGACAGGATGCACGAAAGAGACGAGAGTTTAAGGACTACAGCAAGCAGAAGATAACACTGGAGGCCGTACTGAACACCGTGTGTAAAAAGTGTGGTTGCAAAGGTTGGTTGTTTCAAAGTCTCATCTGCTTCAGGACTAGCAATCCTGATGGGTATTACATTATTCTTATACCAGCTTCCATCCATGTGGGGAAATGCATTCTTTAGATTAAAAGAATGATGAGACATGGAGGGTGCCATTGCTGACTGTTTGCTATTATACCCGTTCAGATCTGTGAATCAGAAAGTACTGAAGACAGAAGGTCATCATAACAACCAGGCAATTACCACACGTCATGACACTGAATGCAGTAGCAGGCATAAGCTTGTTTTAAAATTGTACTGCTGCCTCAGATCTTTAATGTTGAAGTGATCTAGGTGGCTGTTACCTGTGGGAGCCCATGATGGTGCAAATTATTTACAATGGTAAGAAGAGGAGGATCCGTGAACATCAATTCACTGAACCTTCCTCTGTATGGCGAACCTGGAAGCTGACTGCTCTGAGCACTTCCTGTTTGATGGATGTCAAATCCTCGTGGGCTGCAACCAGGAAATGAGAAAATTAAGTACTATCTGTACTCTGTTTAGCAGCAGTACAGGGGAGATATCAGGAGTCTAATAGACCCTGATATATCCATAAAGATGACCTGTCCTGCTTAATGTACTATCACATAGGAGCTTATCAGCCCCCTTGTGATAGTGATGTGAAGTTAAGTGAACAATTGTTTAAAAATATGAAAACCTAATAAAATAAACCACAAATTTAAACATACCTCCACCGTATACATGCACCCAGGAAGCACGATCATGCGTAAATGGCAATTGGTTAGCATATATTGGGTATCACTGCACATGCCAGAGTAAGAATAATAATTCCAGAGTGATTATTTCTGGTGACTTTTAAAATGATGAGCTGTAGAGGTTTTAAAGCATAACCTATGGACAATTGAATATTGTAATTGTTCACTATTTTGCAGATGCACACAATTTTAAGGCCTGGCATATAAGGTGCATAAACAATAAACCACAGACAGAGTGAATAATATATAGTTACCAAAGGGATGAGTGTGGTATTGATGCAGAATCTTTATTGAAAAATTCAAAAGTACAAAAATGCCTAGAAATATTCACATTCCCTCCACCAATATAAATGACAATGTTGTAGGTATTTCCGCCAGATATTGCCAGTAAAGTAAATGACATTCATCATTCAATATTGGGATAACACACATATAAATGTCTAAAGTCAGTAACCGCCTATGAGTTCTGGGCCACTTCCCTTTCCGCTTCCTGACAGACATGTGGGACACCACAGCTCGGACCTGCCACATCTGTGTATTGTGGAAAGTCATATTAAGGTGCTTCCCCGATTTCTCTAGCCATCTAACTAATACACAGTGAGAGAAGATGTGGCCAGGATTTATCACAAGGGATAATAAGAAGCAGGAAGCTCCAATATGCACTGTGTATGTACTGTGGTGCTGTGCAGTATATATGTCAGCTATGCGTGCATGAACGGCATGATTTCTTCAGCAACTCCAGGCAGTTAGTTACTGCTGGACTTCAAGGTGGTCCAGTCTAATAAGATGGCAATGATTGTATAGTACCAATAATGTCCATCTGGACAAACCTCACCTGTGACAGAGGTGG
The DNA here is from genome assembly GCF_000935625.1 of Nanorana parkeri. Taxonomy (NCBI): domain Eukaryota; kingdom Metazoa; phylum Chordata; class Amphibia; order Anura; family Dicroglossidae; genus Nanorana; species Nanorana parkeri. The sequence continues at coordinate 483,213 of NW_017307254.1, forward strand.
ACACCTTGAATATATCAGGGAATATATCAGAGACAGATTTATTGTTTTAGCAATGTTTAAGACATGAATGAGTGCAGTCCATATGAGGGGGACTGTTGGTGACAATGTTGTCATTTTTTATTGGTGGAGGGATTGTGAAAATTTTTAAGCATTTTTGTACTTGAGTAAAGAAAAAAATGATCCATACCTCACTCTTGTGATTTAATGTTTATGCAGTATCTTTGGGATCGTGTTGGTGTAATTTAATGGCGGAGTAGACAGTAAATTTGACATTAATGGACACCGCCAGTTGTTTTCATATTCTTTTTCATTTCTTCACATGTTTGGTATCTATCAGTGTTGTAAAGTAGTCATCACTCCCATGATGGGCTTAAATTTCACGTTCAGTTTACTAATTTGTATTGAGATTGTAGTCCATCACGGGGGAGAGCTTGGAGTAGTGACTACTTTTACAACACACACAGGGTCCATGGGGAACAAAAGAAGCCACCCTGCAGAAGGATGTACAGTGTCAGCATGAATTCAGCGATGATTTAGTGATGCACAAATAAGATACAGTTTTGTTATTGGTTAAGGTACTTAAATGCATTTTAAGATTAAACTCCTGAGTTTAGTGTCTTTTTAAATAATGTTCAGGCCTAAAATGCACATTTCAACATGTGTGGGAAAAATTAAGGAAACAATTCTCCTTCAGCGACGGAACAAAAATGAAAAACACAAAAAGGATAAAGCGCACTCCTGTGGGCACAATCCAATTAGGTGGCTATTGTGTGTAGGTGTGCAAAGCTCCTCACTACAGGGAGAGGACCCTGTCTATTCACAACTGCAGATAAAGACAAATTAGGACAGGAGCGCAACTACCAAAAGTGACGTGAATGGGTTTGATTTGGCCTAGTGGATCTGTGTAATAAGGATTGTTGGTGGATCTTTATGTGTGGAATCTGAGTGTATATGGCAATATTGTAGCAGACAGAAGGACTTACGGTTAGAAGCTCCCCCGTGGTCCGTATGGCGCCCTTCTTTGACAGGTCCAGGGTCAGAGGGTCCCAATGGTGTCCCCGGTGGTTCAAGAGGCTGATCAGTTGGGGGTGCTCGTCCGTATGGCCGTATGGCCGCCCGCGTTCTCGGCTGGCCGAGCCGCGTCGGTCAGGAACGGAGAAAAATGGGGAGGAGCTGCACGCGGCTAGAGAACGCCTTGCGTCGTGTGTCAGTATAGGTAACAGAAGTCTGAGATTGTCGGGTGTCACCAGTGGTTACGCGGTTCGAGGGTTAACCTCTTTTTCAAGCCTCAGAGATACTGGAGATCGCGGGAAATCTATCTACTTTTAAGTGTAACAAGGGGGAGGCGTGTAGTTTCGTTGAGCCCGGTGATAGGCCGCCGCTTGCATGGGGGGAGGGAAAGTGGATTAGCAGTCTGGGTCCACCTTGAGTGCGACCTGTCAGTGCACGAACTGATGTAGATGTGTGACCTTTAGTGACACTTCATTCTTATTTGGGGCTGTCGTTTTATTGGAGGCGATCTGATCTATATCTCGTGTATCTCGCCAGGTCCCGGGGTGCTCAGAGGGATATTTGTCCATCGCTAATTAATAAAATATTTAAGTGTGTGTTTTAAAAATATGTTTGTAGAAGAATTTTATTAGTGTTAAAACCAAAACAAGGTGGTGGACTGCCCCTGGGTGAATGGAACCCGAATATAAGTACATGTATGATCCCACATGAACACGTATGTATGCACAAATCCCCCCATGCGAGCGGCGGCCTATCACCGGGCTCAACGAAACTACACACCTCCCTCTTGTTACATTTAAAAGTAGATAGATTTCCCGCGATCTCCAGTATCTTTGAGGCTTGAAAAAGAGGTTAACCCTCGAAACGCGTAGCCACTGGAGACACCCGACTATCTCCGACTTCTGTTACCTATACTGACACACGACGCACGGCGTGCTCTAGCCGCGTGTAGCTCCTCCCCATTTTTCTCCGTTCCTGACCGACGCGGCTCGGCCCGGCCAGCCGAGAACGCGGGTGGCCATAGGGACGCGCACCCCCAACCGATCAGCCTCTCGAACCACCGGGGACACCATTGGGACCCTCCGACCTTGGACCTGTCAAAGGAGGGCGCCATACGGACCACGGGGGAGCTTCTAACAGTAAGTCCTTCTGTCTGCTACAATATTGCCATATACACTCAGATTCCACACATAAAGATCCACCAACAATCCTTATTACACAGATCCACTAGGACTCGGGACTGGGGACTCTGGATTCACAGGAAACAACAGGACACTGAGCCATTGTCCTGACTGCAGGGAGGGTTTAAATACCCTCCCAGGAAGTACCAGGTGATGGCTAAGTGCTGGCAGCTGGGAGACACCACGGGGAGAAGCCCAGGGTGAGCAGTGGGGCTGCATATTCCAGCACCACCCAGTGGTGGTCTGGTACCTAACAGTTCCTGGCTGCCTGGGGACACCTGCAGATGAGCACAGGAACTGCAGGGCTTAGCTCCAGCACCACCTGGAGGCGCTCTGGATCCTAACAGCTTGTCTCTGCTCATTTCCAGTGCGGCCTTGGCTAGTTCCAGACCACGGCTTGACTCTGCTGATTCCTGGTGTGACCTCAGCTAGTTCCAGACCACGGGTTGTCTCTGATCATTCCAAGTGTGACCTTGGTTTGTTCCTGATTACAGCTCTTCTCTGCTGACCATCCAGTGTGACCATGATTGTGCCTGCTACCCTGCCTTCTATCTGGCTTCTTGGCTACCGACCACTGCCTGTCCAGACCCCATTACCAGCCTGCTTTGGGTTCCAGTGTCCTAGCCAGCTACCTTTCAGTCTGCTTCTCCCAGGGACCCTTCCTGTCAGTCTGCGTAAACACTTCACAGCCACGCTTGCCCCCAGAAGTAAACTTCCAAGAACTAGACTCTTTGCACCTTTGCCATCCTGTTCCCCTTTTACTCCCTGTTGTTCAGTCCAGGTGTATAAGGGAAGCCCTCTTGTCATCTTGGGCTCCATACTATCCATAGACAGCAGACGGCAGTGGGATATGCAGGCATTTTCAGGCATTGCAAAGTTATTTACAATTTACATTTTTTTTTTTTATTGTTTGCATTTTTTTATTTAACACTGAAAAAAGGAACATAATGAATAAACATGAAAAAAAAAGTTAAAACACTTAAGAAAAGTAATAAAAAATAATAGCTAAGGGGAGGAAGGGGTTAGATAAACAATAATGCTACATTTTATTTCTGCATCATGTTTCTGAACAGTGTTGACAATCACTGTTCAGAAGCTCAATTTTTGATAGCAAATATTACTTAGCAAGCCCTTGGCTGTCATTTTGACAGCCAAGAATTGTTGGTAAAAGAGGAAAGGGCAGCAAAAGCAAGGGGAATGGGACAAGGCATGCT
>NW_017307254.1:486816-487646 GCF_000935625.1 Nanorana parkeri
TATATGTGTATAGAAAATGCACACACCCACATAATGAATATACAAAAACATTTTTTTTAAACCATTGTAAAAAACTTTTCAAAAAATTACTTTGTCTACAACTTAAAAACGCCCTTTAGGTGTATATTGGAGACTGCCTCTATTCGCTAAACTGTCTATAATAAGGAGGTGACTGTGGCATCCACTGCAGGACATTAAGGGACATGCCCACAGGGTGACAGGAGTGTAAAAGAGTCAGCGACGGGGCATTTTTATTGTGCAGCTGTTGGAAATGACTGAATCTTACTTGGTATCAACCACTCATAATCCCTTATACAGCAGCACTCAGACAGGGAGAGGGAGGGACAGCACTAGTAGCCAATCACATGTGCTACTTAAGCATGTGCAGACAGGACCCATGCAATTGCAAGGAAAGAACAGAAAGATGACCTCATCAGCTTGCTTCTGTTCATTTACTGTCCAGTCGCAGTCTGGGGCCACAGAGTTGCCCTAGCTTAGTGTTGCTTAACTGCAGCAGAGAAGTCTGGCTACCAGGCTGGTTGTGTAAGCGGTCTGTGATGACAAATGTATATGTATAATACTTATCCTTAGTTTGTTTCAGAATGGCTGATCTATACACCCATGACTGATTGATTTTAAAATATTGGTGTACTTCCTGTTTTAGGGCACTTTGCGCAAGACTGTTTCTCGCAGCCTGGAGGAACAACATACAATTTATTACCGGAGGAGGATGAGGAAGATCAGACAAACTCTGAGGAGACTGCCAAGAAGAAAAAGAAGGTAGTGGACATGTAAAATTGGTACAGAGCAATTTACCATGAATCAATACC
>NW_017307254.1:487724-510393 GCF_000935625.1 Nanorana parkeri
CCCCCCCCCCCTCCCCCCAAAAATATATGATAATCTATGCTTGTTTTAGCTTTATGTTTTGGGTTTATACATTGAATGCAAAATATACTGCAGCAATATGTTTATTTACATATACACAGATATTCGATTCTTTTTCCTACAACAGGTATCTGAGAAATGCTGGTGTAAACCTAATTGCATCCTCTCTTATTATAAACCAAAGTTTATTTTACACGGTAAGGGGTCTATTTATGAACAACTTGCAGGGCCCTTTCCCCTGCAAATATTTGTGCAGGTTCAGATTGGGCAAATAATTGCAAAAACAAATGTACTTAATAAAATAGCTACTGTGTTGCGCTAGGCTCCAGATATTCTGACGTGAAAAAATATATATTAGCAAATGCATCCCGCTTTTCTATGTTACGTGTTCTTACATAAATGCTGAATACATTAAACTTCAACCAGACCGTGTAAACATAAATCAAACAAACCCTTTTGTTATATCCATAATAACATTGATAATAGTCCAAATAAATCTGTGATTTCAATTGTGTGTTTCCACAGGGTGATGACATTTCGCACACGTGAGGTTAGAGAACAGCGAAAGGGGTAGTCAATATTATCACACAGCGATATTCAATCTATACAGTACTCTTCTGATCTTTCTTGTACAATGATCCTAAATGTGCTCTGTATTGTAGATCATGAGCAGCTTCCTCCAACTAATTCCTCTCCTCTGTTGTCTATGGGCACCTCTCGCGGGGTCCTATCTCCTTAGCAGCGATTTATTTTTTTTACATTTTATTTTTTGCTGTTAATCTCCTCTTTAGACTCTTCCTCGTTGACACGTTTCGTTTTGTGACTTTTTCAAAAGGGGTGTGAGTAGGTTTTGATTTTTTCAAAACGGGTGTTGAAAAGGTCACAAGACGAAACGTGTCAAGGAGGAAGAATCTATCGCTGTTTCCTGTGCTTGGAGCATTGCAAAGCTCTTTCAGTGCACACTGCTTGTAAGTGCATTTTTATTTTTAATAAAACCACTTTTTTAACATACTGCGCAATAGAAGCCCCTCTTTTTTGTTTCCTCTGAAATCCTGTGGGAGGATATCACTGAGTATAAAGAGAAGATTACCAGCAACAAATCAGTGATAAGGAGATTGGACATCGCGAGAGATGCCCATAGACGAAGAGAGGAGAGGAATTAGTTGGAGGAAGCCGCTCATGATCTACATCTGACTATGAAAGCAAGATCTAGCAGATATCTGGTGAGTACAACATAGAGCACATTTAGGATCATTGTGCAAGAAAGATCAGAAGAGTACCGAATCAATTGAATATCGCTGTGTGATAACATTGACTACCCCTTTCGCTGTTCCCTAATCTCACGTGTGGAAACACACAATTGAAATCAGAGATTTATTTGAACTGCTATCAATGTTATTATGGATATAACAAAAGGATTTGTTTGATTTATGTTTACACGGTCTAAGTTTTATTTTGTTGAAGTTTAAAATATTCAGTATTTATGTAAGAACACGCCACTTAGAAAAGTTGGACACATTTGTTAATATATATTTTTTCTTGTAAGGATAATCTGGAGCCTCGCGCAACACAGTAGTGATTTTGTTTTTTAGGTGTTTTTCACCGAGCTTTTGTTGCAGCTGGTAACATTCACTTGCATAAATTCTAGCGCAGCCTTCACTGATATCAAATGTTTTTATTAGATTTGCCCCAATATAGTGTTGTAATAATAGATTATGGGCACTAGATGGCGTATCCTAGTTGAGATGTAGTTTGCTTTTTCAATAATACACTGTGGCCACTAGATGGAGTTCTGTCAGTTAAGGCAGTGGTCCCCAACCCCCGGTCCGCGGATCAAATGGTACCGGGCCGCACAGTCTCAGTGCGGTCCGGTCCTGCAATATGGGGCAGTGCAGGGTCCCGGTGTTCGAACACCGGGGCCCCGCACTGCCGACGGGCTTTACAGTGAGGGGGCGGGTCCTGTGTCTCACCTCCCCTCCCGCCTCCTGTTACTATGGACGCGGCCGGGAGGGGAGGTGAGACACAGGAGGCGTGTGTGTGTCACACGTCCCGCCCCGCCCCCTGCAGTGCACACATCGAAAACTCCCTGGCTGGGTAAGTCCGAGCGCCGGTGGTGGGAGGAGGTGTTGGGTTTAAGGGGGCTAATATTAGTTTTTTTAATTAATTAAGTGTCTCGTTTAGGAACCTATAAGTGATGTATCTCTGTAATAAAAAGATATATGTAATCTCCATGATTTGTTTGTGAAAAAATTCCAATAAAAAAGAGACTGAGTTAAGGGGCAGACTTATTTTTTAATTTTAATGCTATTACACATTTATCAGTGAGGACCTGTGATATAACCTTTTTTTAGGCTAGCTCCATTACTTAAGCTGAAGACTTTGTTATTGACGCCTCCAGCTTACATGTGATCATTCCAGCACTATTCTAGCACTATTGTTTATCATTACTGGGGACCAGAGCTGTCAGAGAGCAGGAAGAATTGGGGCAGGAGAGGGTTAATCTGTGGACAAATGCTTTTTTTCCCCGACAATGCCTTTCACATCTAGTCCTAGGTAGCAGCCTCTGGAGTGGAACTACTTTTAGGCCCCATTCACACTGCGCGATTCGCAAATCGCGCGTTTGTTGCGCAATTTGCATTTTGCGCGATATCGCGCAAATGCTTGCATTGAGCAAGCTGGAATCGCGGCAAAATCCGCTCCAAAAAGGGTCCTGCTGTAGCGACACACGACCCGCGACAGCAGGACCCTTTGACCCATTGCAAAGCATTGAAGAGCGATATCACGCGGTAAATAGCCGCGATATCGTGGGAATTACCGCGCAGTAAATAGCTCAATGTGAACGGGGCCTTAGTGTGGTACTTTGTGTGATGTTGCACACTTCTCCCTTCATTCCAACCTTCCAGCCTTAGGTACTTGGACAACAAGGCCTTTTGATCCAGATCGCCAGCCCTCTGAACTTAACTCTGGCTGGGATCATTAACCAAGTAAAACACAGAGACTTCCCTATAACCTGCCTGCATCATTGATTGAGAGATTGCTCTGCTTAGAGGGGACCCTCTGCTAATTAGAAGGGTCCAGTCCTATGGGCTAAGGAAAAATGCTTTCACTTCTTTAGTGTAAAGAGAATAACGCAAACCTGCAGGCTATGGTGGTGTTTTAAAAAAAAATGTTTATGCAATTTTTAAAATGTTGTGTTTCCTGTATGAGGATCATGAGATTGCAGTTCTGAATATGTATTCTACCTCATTTTCCCATTTCCAGCAGCTGTCAGGGATTGAGGATTTAAATGTAAGTAATTGTTGTGCTGGTGTGCACTTTGAAGATTTGTATTGGTTTGATTTTTAGTTCACAGACACTTCTGACTCTGTGATGTGTTTTATATATGAACCATTCTTCTGTTTTTGTTTCACAGCAGGAAAAGAAGAGAAAGAAACACAGCCGAGACAAGAAAGCCTCCTCAGACTCTGAGGGCTCATCGACCTCCAGTTCTGATCGCGACTCTGAACCTGCCAAAAAGAAAAAACGACATGCAGAGAAGAGCAAAAAAAAAAGCTCAAAGAAAAATAAGAAGAAGCATAAAAAACACAAACAAAGACATTGAATAAGATGTCACTGTTTATTTACATTGATGTTTCTCTTGATGTGTGACTACATATTTTATGCAAAGCTACAGGAATCTGTTTCTCACACAATCTGGTTGTAGATGGTCCCAAAGTCAAACATTGTGCTGATTAGAAGGAAATATTCTAAATAAAATGAACTTTGATTTTTTTTATTGACAGCTGTTTATGTGATTGTTCGTCATTATCAACAAACATTGATCTACACATTATTTCATTAAAGCTGAACTCTGGGCAGATATAAAAGACACAAATTAATGCAGCATTGTAATAAAAAAAACAATACATTTGAAAAAAAAAGTATAAAGTGCAAGTATGGAGTAAGGATGATCATGAGAAAAATGAGGGATCAGCCCAGAACTACATGGGATGAGCTCGTGAATGATCTCAAGGCAGTTGGTCACCAAACAAACCATTGGTAAGCAGTGGCTCAAGAAGCACATTAAGGTGATGGAGTGGCCTAGCCAGTATCCAGACCTTAGACCTTAATCCTATAGAAAATGTATGGAGGGAGCTGAAACTTCGAGTTGCCAAGCGACAGCCAAAAACCTTACGGATCTAGAGAAGATCTGTAAAGAAGAGTGGACCAAAATCCCTTCCTGAGATGTGTGCAAACTTGGTAACCAACTACAAGAAACGTCTTACCTCTGTGCTTGCCAACAAGGGTTTCTCCACCAAGTACGAAGTCATGTTTTGCTCAGGGATTAAATACTTATTTTACTCGCTGAACTGCAACTCAATTTATAACATTTGTATCAGGTGTTTTTCTGGATTTTGGTTGATATTCTGTCTCTATCACTTAAAATACACCTATGATAAAATATAGAGCTTTCATTTCTTTGTAAGTGGGCAAACTTACAAAATCTGCAGGGGATCAAATAAATATTTTTCACACTGTATATATTTAAATTGTGTATTTAGCTGTTTGCCTGGAATATTAGTTAGTTATAAATTGATTGAACAATGTTCACTTTCTGGCAGATATGCTGTGAATACTAGCACATTTTGGCTGTCTTACCTGGCAATCCCGTCCAGTGTTGTGATGTCCAGGCTCTCCTTCCACTGTGGAGCTTTCCTCTTCAGGGCAGTCTTTGTGCGGGTTCTGATTCTTCGGCAGCTTGATTGCCCGGGCATTGATGGCATAACTCTGGCCAAGACTGTGCACTGAACGACGCACGTGCTGCTTAGTGTGCAGAAAGAAAAAATGCCAGAAGGCCTGCCTATGAGCAATTTGTTTTTGAAGACTTCCCTCCTTAAGGGTCTGTGTCAATGGGCTATTGATCGCTTCAAGTCTATAGGAATGCAAAACCTGGTTGAAAATGCAGGTCAGAAGGAGGTCAACTGTTAGTCAAATACTACTGTCAATTAATTCTGAATGATCTCAGTAGCATCTCAAGGTGTTGCCATTGACTTGAGATAATAGGGGGAATTTATCAAAACTGGAACAGACAGAATGGGGAGCAGTTGCCCCAAGTAACCAATCAGCTTCTATATTCAGTTTGCTCTATAGGCCTCATTCACACACAACACAAGAAAAATTGTATATTGCGTAGATACTCGTCTATGCGCGTATATACGAGCGTCTATGCGTGCACTATATGCAATCCCAGAATGCATCACCCGTAATGGAATTTTTAATGTGCTATACGCGCTAATATGCGCGTAAATACGCTGCCCGGACTCATCTCTGTTCCATTCTGTTTTTGCGCATATATACGCTATGCAAATATACGGCTCCATACGCGGCTGTGTGTATAGAGCCATTTATTGGCATATGGTACAATACACACGTACGCGCGTATATGTGCGGCAGTGTGAATGAGGCCTTAGGCTTTGAAAATGTAAGAGAGAATCTGGTTACTGTGGGCAACGGCTGCAGTTTTGATCAATTACTCCCACTGTATATTTTTGTTAAATGCACTTTTATTATTGTACCTCACATGATGTCATGACAATTTGTTACGATATACTGTTTTGACAGCTGTTTAATAGATGTCAACCCTATAAAAACATAAGTGAAAAAAATAATGCCATTTTGCAATCCGTTTGGGAGGATTCCGAAGGCAGTGTTTGAGTTTTGATTTCAATCTGGTGGAGCAGTGTTCACTTGCTTTGTTTCACATTTTGGTAAGACAAATGTATAAATAAAATGACTATGGTGTACATTCAGGAGAACGCCCATACAATCTGACAATGAATAATATATGTCTAGAAATGGCAAGGGAAAAGAATGTAAGGAGTGAAGATATCCAGCAGTTGAGTGCATGGGAATTTGCCTTTAGTTCTCTGGGGTATCTAGTCTAGGGCAATGTAAGGGTGTGGGAAATATGGAACAGCTGTCTCCTAACTGGTTATTAGGTTTATAACTATACTTTACAGAAGATTCATGAAAACAATAAGATTGTATACCTCTGTTTCCTTTGGATGGAAATATTTTTACAAGTTTAAAATATAAATCCACTTTTACTATGTAAGCCAGCAACCTCTGAAAAACAGCCAATATGAAGGTAACATAACATATATATCCTGTTTCCATCAATGTAGTCTGCAGTCCCCTGACTCTGAGTACTTCCTGCTCTGCTCCCAGAGGACAGGCTGCTCATATAGCTCCAAGCGCAGCTGGTCTCTTGTCTTCTCTAGTGGTAACTAGGAAGTTTTGCAGCAAAGCAAACACAGGGTAAGGCCATGCTGATGGTAACAGGATTTGTCTTAAAAAAAAAAAAAAAAGTTAACCCATCATATTGGTATTTTCTTTTTTTCCTTATGCCAGGTTCACACCTAGGCGGCATCGGTTCAGCGTGCGGTTATTTGTACGTTTTGCACATTTTGACATGCGTTTGTACACGTACGTGAACATGTACACGTATATGAAGAAGTGCATTTTGACTGGCAGCTTAAGAAACATTGCAGGCAAAGAACAAACTCACGTAAAAATGCACACAAAAAGATGCAACATGCTTCTGCCATGATTTTTTGGATGTCACCATTGAAGTCTATGGGGCAAAAACACGCTGTTAACTTTCCAGAGAAGCTTGTGTACCTTTTCTGGCATTTGGCGTTGTCTTGCTAGTGTTTTGCTGCTCAGGTGTGAAGAGGGGCCATTGAAAATCATGGGATTTCTTGTGTTAGGCCTTTTTGAGCAGTTGGAAAAGCCCAGGTGAGAAACCAGGTCTTAGAAAAGTATTAACTCATAGGGGGACATTTATCAATTTTGTGGCATGGCAACACAATGCTGAACGGGAGGAGCGAGACAGTTCATGCAACAGCTTTACTACAGCTTGAGACATACATTCCTTCCTCAGCTGATTGTAAGAGGTATTGTGACTAAATAAAACCTGATCCTGACCTCGTCCTAATTATGTGACTTTTTAGAGGGGAAAATCTGCCTCAGCTTCTGTACTAAAGCTGTTGTAACTTTGCAAACTGTCGCACTTGTCTGCCCAGACATACAGGACTGTAAACCTGTGGCAGAGACTTTGCTGAGTGAGATGCAGCCTGATTTGTGACGGTGATACTGATGTGCTTGATCAATGTCTCCATAGTTTATAAATCCTAGCCCACCCTTGTGTCTTTAATACAGTATAGAGTACTTTAACAAAGGGTATGTGACCGCATCTAAAAAGCTCCATAACTAAAACTTGTTTTCTTTAAAGCAGCAAACAGCTAAATGTTGACGTACATACTGTAAAAGGGAGCCGATTTTTTTTTTCTGCTGCAGTTAAGTAACACTTACAGGTCTTGACCTTCCTTCAGCATGTGTCTAGGCAGTAAAAGAAGGAGAATGATGAACAGAAACTACAAGAGGCCAATAGCAAGCCAAATTTAGCTATTTACACAGCTCACATTTAACAAAATACATTTAAAGTATGTCTCCGATTGGATGAAGGGCAGTGATGTCACAATCCACCCTTCGTCCAATTAGAGAACTCCATTTATTCATTAATAAAGTTACCAGGCATTCTCTAAATGGTCTCTGTGCTGAGAGAGCAACTGCCTGTGTTTTCAGAAGTGAAACCATGAAGCACAGCACAGTACTGGCACCCAGAAGATCACGGCCAGTGCTAAAATAGCTCTGGCTATGGCATACTTAGATTGCATACCTACATTGGTCCAGTTTGGCTAAAACTAATGATGCCTGGGGTAGCTTTAATATTGAGGCCTCATCACACAGACTCACCAAATGGCACTTTTAGATCCATTGACATCATGGGTTTTGGTACTTTGTAAGCATCTGGCTCAAAACAAGCATGCTGCCAATGAAGTCTAAAGTATATTTTGTATGCTTGTTCCAGGCCAGAGAATCACCAGGTAGTGATGTTTTAAAAAACTTGTTTCTTCTCGGTTCATCCTGGAGTGTTCAGTATACGTATTATTGAAAGTACTGACAGTGGTGCATTTTAGAAGCCTGTTCATAGTCAGAGGAAAACAAGAATGATAGTTAATGTTTTGTAAATGATTCCGGAATAGGATGCTCTTTGCTAAGACTAATCAATTACTATATTATTAAAGAGGAACTGAACTCTGGAAGCTGTGGCCAAAAAAAGAGCAAGCAAAACGCAAATGACTAGTCCCCAGTATTGACTACCTGCAGCTGATCTTTTCCATATTCCTAACTTGCCATGCCTTGTCCTGCATTGCGTCTCTGATTTGTGGAAGCAAAGCCCTGTCTCCATCAAAATGTCCAGCAAGGTGAATAGTGTGCAGCACAATAGTGACATTACTAAAGCTCACTCCAAATCTGGTGAGACAGCAGTCAGAGGCAGGAGTGCCTTAGATTTCACACTACAGATATATAGCTACTGTATACAGCTGTAGGCACAGTGGTGCCTAGGCATCCTCGGATACCAGGAAGTGCACTTATATTGTTTAAGAGGAATTTAAGAAAAAAAAAGTACACTGAAACATTTACCTGTTTAGGCACAATTTAGGGCTCATTCACATGGGCGCAAAGGTCCATGTACCATAAGAAAAACAGCCAGATCTGTGTACAGCCCACCTGTACAAAGAAATAACAGCATTTACTAGTGTACAGCCTCTGCCTTAGGGCTGCAACAACTAATCGACATAATCGATTATAATCGATTATTGAAAAAGTTGTCAACTATTTCAATCATCGATTAATCGGCTTCCGATTGGTTGCCCCTGTTCACGGCTCCACACACGCTGCGCGCCACACCTCCTCCCCACCTCAGACCCGCCCGCATCCATGCTCCACACGCCACACCTCCTCCCTGCCTCACGCTCACTGCCCGCCCAAATCCACGGTCGGCACAGGGACGCAGGGAGAAGAAGTAAGGAGGAGCAGGTGTGGGCGGATGACAGCCGCCGATAGACAGGCCCGATCTCAGAAACAGGTTGCTGGAAGACTGCTCAGGTAAGCCTGCACTTTCCCCACATGGTGCTCTATAATCTATGGCTGGGATAGTGGGATTTGTATTCCTCTATAGTTGATGGTACATTGTGCTGTATATTATACAGACCAATGTACCATCAGCTATAGAGGACTACAAATCCCAGCAATACATTATACACTGTATGTATAATGTATTGCTGGGATTTGTTGTATTCCTATATAGCTGGTGGTATTCTGCATTGCGCTGTATAGAGGACTACAAAACCCAACAATAGTACATTATAGAGCGCAATGCGGAATTCCACCAGCTTTAGAGGACTACAACACCCAGCAATAGTACATTATACAGCACAATGCAGAATACCGCCAGCTATAATGTACTATTGCTGGGATTTGTTGTATTCCTCTATAGCTGGCGGTATTCTGCATTGTGCTGTATAATGTACTATTGCTGGGTTTTGTAGTCCTCTATAGCCGGTGCCATTCTGCATTCATTGCTATATAATTTTACACTTTTCATTTCACTATATTGCACACCACACTTTCTTTTTTTTCTTTTTTACCGCTTCCACCGCTCCAAGCTTGCTCCTGTGATGGACTGCAATCTCAATACAAACTAGTAGTCCCATCACCGGAGCCATTTTTTAAAAATGTATTTTATTTTCTATCCGATTAATCGAACTTAATAATCGGCTAACTAATCGATTTTGAAAATAATCGTTAGCTGCAGCTCTACTCTGCCTGTTTTGAGTGTATTTGTTCCAGACTGTCTGCTGCTCCGAATGTGTACAGTTTCGGGTGTATGCCCCTGGATGCAATTAACTGTCTAAAGTCAGAACCTGTTATTGATTTGTACCTGTGGCTCCCAGGAACAAAGATCAGGCTATTTTTTATGATACACTGACCTTGGAGGCCTTGTGCAGCAGCCCTAACATTTCTAAATGTTAGGGCTAAAATTGCGTCTTAAGTTTAGGTCCACTTTAAAGGACATCAGTTTTTAGTAATTCTGTCTGAAGCCTCCTGGCTCTGAAAATCTGTTCCTGGTAGAGAGATTGCCTATTCAGCTTATTGCAGGAGCAGGTCCCATGTCTCAATGTACACCAACTGAGAGCTATGCTTTGGATGCAAATGCACAGCATAGAGTTTGCCAACTCCTTCGAGTGCTGTAAAGGTTTTTGACCAGCTGTGACCTAAAGGATTTATTAAAGTGAGAGTACATGAACATATGCTAAACAGGTTCAGGGAACGTAAGATAACACCCATCTACAAGAGCCCCAAGAAATATTATAAAAAGCTCATGACCATACAGTAAATAACTTCAAATAGTTATTTAAGAAATATACATTTTCAGTACAAATATTTTGTGCTTATAAAGGTCACTTTAAAGCTGAACTCTGGACAGGTATAAAAGACACTATTTGATGCAGCTCTGTAATTTTTAATACATCATAAAAGTGAAGGAATATCTCCCCAATGGTGTCCCATACAGTAATAAAAACCTGCAGAAATGTTAAATCTTCCCCACCCACGTATAGCAAAAAAAACCAAACAGTGGCTGGAGTCAGACTGTGTGCTGATTGCACAGCAGCTGGTATGCAGTGCCCAGCACACTGCTGATGCGTCACTCCTGGCACATTGCACTGTGTACTTTTTTTTTTGTGATGTGGTTGTTCTGCATTGCATGCCGCTGAAAAGAAGTATTGCATGCCATACTTTTGATCAACGCACACCATTTGCTATCACAACTCAGTGGTGTGTGCTGCCCATCTGTGACAAGGCAAATTACCTTGTCTTGAATTGGGGCCCCGCTGGAGAAAAAACGGCAGTCCCAACGCATATGGTGTGAATCGGTACATAAGCTCAACAAATTGATGCAACTTTGTAATGAATAATACATCAAATAAATTGCTTTTTTACTTATACTGCTTGCATTAAAAAAAACTATATGTGCATCACTCCAGGTTAATCTATGCTTACCTGCTATAGCCAGGTGCTCATTCGGCTCATTTACTAATGGCCAATACAATTTTCCTGTATAGAAACAATATAAGTGCATAAATTAGACTTGCTATCAACCTTTTGCAGTCTCAGTACAACATGGCTGGAGTGCGAAAGGAAGAAGCACAAGCAGCCGATCAGTTCATGTGCTAAAAAGAAGAATTCTGATAGGAACAGAGTGACAGAGAGATGAACTCATCACTGTGCCGATTCTTCTTTCACTGTACGGTAACATGCTTGGACAGGTCAAGAACAACCTGGGCTCAGAGGAAGTGGGTTCAATGATGCGAACCCACGGAGGACATCTAGTGGCAAAAAAAGTACTGTGGAATCTCTGGACCGAAGATAGGATAAAAAGAAATAGCCAAGTAAAAGTATATATATTCTAAATATTGCAGCAATAGCTGGTTTTGTTATTTTTGGCTGAAGATCTTCTTCAAGAATCGGTAGGTCCTTACCTTCATGCTGAAATAACTACAAGCCAAAGCCAAAAGTTGTTTAGTAAACGGAAGTTTATTTAACATGGAACTTTTTTGTCTACAAAGCACATTCATTGTAGGAATAATACAACTGTTTTGACAAATCAATATTTAATTGGGTTACAGTGTTGACAGGTCACTTTACAATACGGCTGTCAAGGAAACCATGACAGTTTCAGTGCTTGTTACCTCTGACTCCTGAACAATGTATAGGAATGGTTATTAGCCAGTACAAGATATAAGGAAACTCAAGTTATTTAAGTATTTTAGGAAAAAACTCTTAATAACTGGACTTCAAAACAAACTTGTGGATACAACAGCATAGGTTAAAAAAAAAAAAAAAAAGAATTGTACACATTTGGATTTTTCCACCAAGAGTGAACCCAATGCAGCATACTAGAAGGGTGTAAAAATAACACTGTAGCACCCAATAACAAATAGATACACATATTCCATTTTACATATCACCATGCGCATCTTGCTACATTCTCCTGCTTGTTTAATAACTTTTAAAACAATCAAAAGTTATTTGCTTGTTATTTTTCACAAGATAAGTCCATATATTAACCCACGTATTCCTCTGGTACTATAAAAATGTATTAAGGGTTTCACAGACTAGTGTACAAATGCAAAATACTGCGGGTGGATACAGCTAAATACGTTGTTGTGTTTCTAAGAGGATTATCTGTCTTTAAGGGGCTTATTTGGCAAGGCACTGAAGAGCCACCATGCTGTACAGAATTCTGTAACCCAACCAGACAGAGCAGTGCAAGATGAATTATGATTTTTTGATTTGGGTTATGATGTCTAGCCCATTGCATTTTGCCATATAAATGCAAAAATAGACAATAGCTGACGTGAATGGGCCTTGAAGGTGCTTTGCTAAAAGGCCCAAGTTTCAATCTGCGCATTTTAGATGCATTGTGGGTACCGTGAATTAAAAAAAGGACCTGCTTACTGCACTGTTAATGTGCCAAGGGTGGGTTACATAGAATTCAATGGTAAAGCATGTATAATGTGCATACAGTGCACCACGCCTAAATTGTACAGATGGAAATGGGGCCTTAATATTTCTAAGTCCTAAACGAAAGGATAAAGGAATAGAAAAAAAATCTCAAGGCCGAGCAAAATGTCTGCTTCAACTGCGAGCGAGTGACAGGTAACAAAAGTACCTCTATATTTCAAAACATCAGAGAGAATGACATTATATAAAAGAAACCATGCGGTGTTGATGCTCGTTCTACATGGATGATCCTGTAACATTTCAGCCCTTTGTGATGGGTTCAATGGTTGTATTTATTTACAGGGGGTTTCTTTTTCCCAAAAGTAGTAAGCTATGAGAATACAAAAACTGCAAAAACAGACATCTTTGGCACTGAGGCACAAATAAAAATATAGCAAGTTTTCAGTCAGTGCTTCATCAGACCTTCCCAAGGATTCATAATACTGCTGTTGTAGCCCAGATGGCAAGAGAGGAAACAAGTAGTGAAAGAACAAAACGGTTATGAGGAAATGCTGTAGACATTAAACTTAGGTCGATGTAGCTTGTTCTTAAGCTTTTTCATAGTGACGGGTGCTGATGACATCTCCTAGGGTTAGAGTCTGTGTAAAAAGAAAAAGTGTTCAGTGTTTTAGTTATGGGACGTATATGTTAATATTAGTTATTGTACCAAGTTTGTTAAAATTCCCTGCCTATAAGCAAACAAAATACATATACACACGCATAATAGGTGTCTGCAGTGCATTCAAAATTAAAAGTTGAAAAATGTGATGAACAGTTACATCTATAGCAGAAGAATATATTTAATGCATAGCCTCACAGTAACTCAGTGGTCCTCATTGTACGAGGTACAGAGGGCTTCAACTGTGCCCCCTGACATCACTAAGGGCCCAGGGTTACATATAATGTTCAGTATTTGTAATCAGGGACTGCAGACATGCTAGGAGGAGATTATGGTTAGACACTGTGGACATGCTATAGATTTGGATGAAAACTCTAGACATGTTGTAGAATACAGTGAAAGACTGGGAACATGTTACATGAAGGTAATAGAGAACACCACTATTACTCCTTTACACATCAATGCTTCAACTACCGACTATTGGGGTCTGAGGGCTGCACAAAAACGTATTGGGGGCTGAATGTGGTCTTCATGCTGCAGGTTGGGCACCAGGGGCATAACTCAACATCCCTTTGAAAACAACCTTATGAATTGTATACATTTTCACATCTGGATTTTGGCCAAGGATAATTCATTCTTTTTTTGTTTGAAAAACTTCTGGAGTCACTTTTTTTTAGAAATCACTGTATACGATTGCCTACATATTATGTGATGAAAAGGTAGATGAAGTGTATAAATTAAGTTACTGCTTACACCCAGGAAGCACATAACCGAGGTAAGAACAAAGCATTTGCTTTGCAGAGTGTCGCAGATCTTTTTAAAAAAATGCTGAAGATAAAAACGATATTCAAATGGATAAAGGATCAGTCCAGCCAAGAGTGATTTTTTAGTTATAAAAAGCCAGAGACTTACTCAGCCCACCAGGATCCACGTATAGGTCTTACGTAATCCAAAAGTGGGATATCCCTGCCATAATTGTTGTGCCCACCTATGTGTGCTCTAGCCAGGGGTGTCCTTACACTTTTTGCTTCTTGAGGCAAGGGGTGGGGTGTCACCTCAAAATGCTGTCACATAGGGCCTTGTTAGTCATTTTGCGATAGTAAAAGTTAAGTGGGTGAATGTTAAAAGGGTATTATTCATTAGAGATTATGTATGCATGTGATGGACATAAGTGATGATTGATTTTCTATATACATTTGTTCAGTTAAGGAATAAATGCAAGTTGACTTATAAAAGTCCATGGTTTTAGTTTTCTAGAAAGTAGAATTAGGGTTAGGGTGCACATAAGGTACTCATCAATCATGCCTTCTGGTTAGAACCTCCCACGTTCCTTATTATCAAGAAAGACAGAGATATTCTAAGTCAAAGTTTATGGTATTTACAAAGTACGTATTATATCTCTTTACTGTAATATTTCTTGATTAAGTTATTCATATAAGAAAGAACACTGAATTATGTATAACTATTGGTACTTGTAACATTATATGGTTTATTTGAATGCATTATAGTTTGCATTATAGTTTGCATTCAACACAAGAATCCTCTATCCCCATCCCCCTTCTATCCTAATAGTAGCCTAAGTTTCAGATTACAGTTAAGGCTAGATGGGACTGGAGCACAAAGGACTCACACGCTGGTATGCAGGAGACAGACATGAGGGACAGAAACTAACACTTTAAACACTTACAAGAATATATTTATACAGCTACATATATTTCTATATTTTGTTTTATGCTATTAATCTTGTAATCATTTGTAACTTTGTAACTAAACACATTTTTGAGTTTTAAGCAAGAACGGAAGCTATTTTTTCCTCTTTTGAACTTTTTACCTTAAGAACAAGAATATGACATAAAAATATGATATCAAAAATCATATTCTACAGTGAAAAATAAAAAATAAAATCAACCCTGCCATATGATTCTGATGAACATTCTGTGAGCATAAGGCATGTACATGTATGTAATCTAGGCGGAAATTCTAACAACATTTTTTTTTTAAATAAACAGTGCAAAGTGCTGGGATTGGCACATCAGCACTGTGCCAAGAACACCAGCAGCTATGTGTGGTGGTGCAGCTGCTGGTGTAAATGCAGTCTACGGGGCGGACCGTGGTTTGGACACTGTCTGAGTGACCGTTCTGTCCGGACCATGATTCGGATCTCCTTGAATTTTAATTCACTACCCCTGGACCATACCATACCGAACACTTCCTGCAGCAAGATATTAAGGAAGCTCAAATGTTTCATACTGTACTTTTGTGGACTTGATTTACTAAAGGCAAATAGGATGTTCACTTTGTAAGGGAATTTGCACTTTGCGCTGGAAGTTTTCCCTTTGCAAAGAATACCCAAATACCTTCAAGGAAGCAAATGGATGTCAGCAGAAGTTCATCTCATTCACTATGCTAAGTGAAATTTTACCACATTCACCAAGCTGCGGCAAATATTCTTGTGCAAAGTGCAAATTCCCTTGCAAAGTTAACAGCTTATTTGCCTTTTAGTATATCAACCCCTATGTCTTCGATTTACACTTAAAGGAGAACCATGAGATGAGTGATTTCCACTCACCTCATAGTTCTAAGCCGACCTGTGACAATGAGACTGTCACAGGTCGGCCCCTTAGAACGGGAGGTGAGCGAACACATACCGGGTTCGCTCACCTCTCGATCCTGTCACGGCTCTCTGCCGTGACAGGGGGAGGGGCTGGATTCCCCTCTCCCCGCTCCGATCTGCCAGCGCTGACTGGCGGAACGGACGGGGGAGGGGGCGGGTACAGCTGGCTCTGCCTCTAGGTAGGCAGAGCCAGCTGTCAACTCACACAGCTGGGTGGATCCCGTCATCTACGTCGGGATCCGCTCCAGGTGCGGCGTCTCAGTATACCGCGAGCTGTAGCTCGCGGTATACTGAACTTAGGGTAACGGGAGGACGCTAGTTTGTGTCCTCCCGTTACCCTAAGGAGAACTATGAGGAAAAACACTGACCCCATAGTTCTCCTTTAATTCATTAGTTTTACATTGCATTATTAATTCACGTGCAGTTCACACATTTCAATAGAGGGCGCTTAAAGACTCCAAGAACAAGGTTAGGCTGGTGAGTGCTGCGCTATGTCTGTATAGGGGTTAAACAATGCAAAGTGGTTTGAACAAGATAGCTAAGCAAATACAAGTGAGTAATTGTTTGAAGTGAATGGAAAGTCAAAGCAATCTCAACTCAAAGTCAGGTGTGGAGGTCAAAACTCACAGAATGTGTATACATAAAATCTGCACCACTGAGCCAAAGAACTTCCTTATTGTATGTATAATATACTCACAAGGAGAAGTTTGTCATCATTTACTTCTCGTAACAGCGTGGTCTCTTTCCCATTCCATTTCTGCACATGCTTCAATACACCATCTTCTAGAGTGATCAGGGACTAAAAAAAACAAAAATATTTATATGACAAGTGGCTCTGGGGAACGTCAGTGTTAGCAATCATAAATATTTAAAAATGCTTTCAAAACAATGCTAACAATTTTGTTCATCATGTGTAGCACATAATTCCATTTCCATGGCATCACATGTATTTCCATCACAATGGTGTCCTTTAAAGATGAAGTTATGGATGGTGCATAACTCCATTTTTGAAGGACACCATTGTGAGGAAAACACATGTGATGCCTTTGCTAATGCTCTTCTAAGCATGCTAGTTGCCTGGTTATTCTATTCTCTCTAATTAGCAAATCACTGACCCTGAACACCTAAGTAGCCAGTGAAGTCTGAGCTTCCAATTTGTATACATGATCTGGAAGAGGGAATTAAAGATGAAGCTTCAAGGTGCCAGGCAGTCAGCAATTGCAGCATACAAACTTTTGCTTAATGCGGTTTAGGATATTGCCAGCTACCAAGTCACTATGGAGGTGCCATTTTCTAAGAGTAGACTAAGATAGCAAGGCATTTAAATGGCCCACTTTCAATATATCTAGGATTCTGAAATCACTGTAGTGGTCACATTTTATACCATTGTATAATGAATATGAATTAAGGAAGGCACAAAGTAATAATGGAGAGGGTATATGTGCCACCCTGTCATGTGAGCACAACATTGTAGTGAAACTGAGTGGAAAACACCAGAGGCTGCGGAGAACTTGTACTATGTGCACTGGTTTAAGTGCACAATATTTAGGAGTTTTATTTGGTTTATTCTTTTTAATACAATTGGTCTTCAGTATTACACTATGCGGATTAGGTTTATTCCGTGCACATCATCACTATCCAAGATCGATCTATACTAAAGAGAGTGGCTCAATAGATATTAAAGGGCAGCTTAATGTTTATAAAAGGTCAAGTATAAAAGGTCCACCCAAGAGGGTAAATGCATTTCTGAAGGGGATGATTCAATTCCTGGTGGGTTTTTGAGTGTTTGAAACGAGAACAATGTGATATCCAAAAACAGAACATATTAAACCATGCAATAAGTGTCTGGAGAGGATTAGTCATAAGTAGATATATAAAAATGCTTTTGTATCTATAATAGATATACTGTATATATTTATATTTTCATATTTATATCATACATTTTTGGAAAGGCACACTTATTGGGTGTTGGCTGCTGTAGGTAGTTTTTCTCAGGGGGAAATTAAAGAGGAACTTTACCCAACAATTTAATGTTTCCCAAAACAGTTATTTTTAAGCCATGCCAACTGTCAAGGTTGCCATTGTGTTTATTTCAGCTCTCAATAGAACATTCAAGAGAAATACGCCACACTAAACTGAGCCTGAATATACTTTGGGACTGTTGGCCAAGTGGATGAAGTGTTATGCTGCATTTAATGTACCTCCAACGAAGAAACACTTTTTGTTCCAGAACAAACATGGGTTAGCAAACGTGAAACTGACATAGGTGCGTGAACATACTGTGATGTTCTGTCACTGCCTACTAACCCCACTCCAACTTGAGGCCAATTTCCAACTATGTTTACATGATCTGCTTTACCTGCCAAAGAATTTAGAATTCTCTACAGCCAGGTCAGTGACTTTTCAGTTAAGCAATACCACTAGGTCAGAAATTTGCCCCAGCCTATGACTAGACAAAGTAGAACACTGATGGAAAGCATCTCTCTGCTCTCCCCTCCTGTAATCAAGTTAGCACTGAAAGTTGACAGTCTGATTGGCTCAGATTGCTCCCCATCTCTCTCCTAGTGTGACTGCTGCTGTGCAGGGAATTATAGGAGGCTAATTATCAAAAGACTCGGGTATTTATGCTAGTTCTATGTAACAATATCCCTAATACGTTTGATTGCCTACAGTACTTTATTAGATCACATGGTGTCTTATTTTACCTGCTAGAAGCTAAAATGTAAATTTTAAAGTCTGCCTGTAATGTCTAAAGTTACAGAACTTCACAGAGCTAAAGTGTTTTCACAGTAGGGCTGCAACAACTAATCAACATAATCGATTATAATCGATTATTGAAAAAGTTGTCAACTTTTTCAATAATCGATTAATCGGCTTTTGATAAGGTGCCCCTGTCCACAGCTCCACACACGTTGCGCGCCCCACCTCACGCTCGCCGCTGCCAGACCCGCCCGCATCCACGCTACACACGCCGCACCTCCTCCCCGCCTCACGCTCACCGCCCGCCCACATCCACGACCGGCACAGGGACGCGGGGAGAAGTAGTAAGGAGGAGAAGGTGGGGGATGACAGCGGCAGATAGACAGGCCCGATCTCGGAAGCAAGTTGCTGGAAGACTGCTCAGGTAAGACTGCACTTTCCCACACATGGTGCTCTATAATGTATTGCTGGGATTTTTATTCCTCTGTAGCTGATGGTACATTGTGCTGTACTGTATATTATACAGAGCAATGTACCATCAGCTATAGAGGAATACATTATACACTGTATGTATAATGTATTGCAGGGATTTGTTGTATTCCTATATAGCTGATGGTATTCTGCATTGCGCTGTATAGAGGACTACAAATCCCAGCAATAATACGTTATACAGCACAATACCACCAGCTATAGAGGAGTACAACAAATCCCAGCAATAATACATTATACAGCACAATGCCGAACACCACCAGCTATAGAGGACTACAAAACCCAGCAATAGTACATTATACAGCGCAATGCAGAATACCGCCATCTATAATGCATTATTGCTGGGTTTTGTAGTCCTCTATAGCCGGTGCCATTCTGCATTCATTCAATTTTACACTTTTAATTTCACTATATTGCACACCACACTTTTTTTTTTTCTTTTTTACTTCCACCGCTCCAAGTTTGCTCCTGTGATGGACTACAATCGCAATACAAACTAGCAGTCCCATCAATGGAGCCGTTTTTTTAAACTTTAATTTTCTATCCGATTAATCGAACTTAATAATCGGCTAACTAATCGATTTTGAAAATAATCGTTAGCTGCAGCTCTATTTCACAGTACATTCCTGCACAGTCTACCTGGTGGGCCAATCAGCAAGAAGTCTGACATAAATCATTGTATCCAAAAACGAATATCCAACTTGTACAGCATATACCTGCAATCTCAGGTTTACTTAACATTTATCAGTTGGACGCTTTAAAACCCAGTTATTGATCTGGCTATGGAGTGTCTGAGAGAAACCTGTGCCTACAGGAGTCCTGGCACTCACTAAAGCTGGCCATACACCTGTCAATTTCTTTCGTTCAACTTGCGAGCTAAACAGAAGAAATTGACACTATTCCTCCATCAACACAAACGGCGCATCGATCGAGGAACCGCCGATGTTTGCATTGTATTCTGACAGGTGCCGCCGCCACCTGTGAGAATACCCGATCAGAGCGGGCAGCTCATTGGCTGCCCGCTCTGATCGTACAAAGATTTTCCAGCTGGCTCCTTCGATCAGCTGATCGAGGAACGCCGGCTGAAAGGGAACCGACAGCCCTATATACTGGCCAAATTTCGGCCGGTACATTAAAATCCAGACGAAATTCAGCCAGTGTATGGCCACCTTAAAAAAGCTAATTGGTTGAGGAATGTGGAGTTTAAGAAAAGAGTTAATGGCACTGATGTTTCATATGGTTTAGTGCAGGGGTAGTCAAACTTCAGCCCTGCAGCTGTGGTGAAACTACAAGTTCCATCTTGCATCTACCGCTGGAAGTCATGTCTGTGGCTGTTATAGTCCTGCAATGCCTAAATGGGTTTTTAGTTTCATGATAGCTGAAGGGCCGGTTTTGCAACCCCTGGTCTATTGAGTGGGAGGACATGGAAGTGAATGGGGTGCCATTCGTGTTCAAATGAATGGGCTGCTTCAATGCAATGCATGTTAACTGACAAGCATTAACTCACCGCACACATCAAAGCAGAATTGTGTGTTGCTATAAAATGCTCTCTTTAACCCAGTTATGTACTAAAATCATTACTTGTACCATGATCTGTCATTATATTGGCCATTTGTACTTGCAGAGTGGAATTCAGACTGGGAGAGGCAGGCTGCCTGGGGCAGTTCTCATCCAAGCTGTAGATAAAAGGCGAGGCCAGGACCACGTTAGAATGTCACATTTTCAAGTCCAAGCTAAATTCACATGTGAAATACACAAGTATGTCTTGTGCTTTGTTTTTCTGCACCACTAATTTTGAATAACCGTTTCCCCACAGCACTACCATTTTTGGCACACGTCCGGTTCCAGATCACTGCTCTGCATATTAAATATAACCTATCAGTAGTTGATGAGCAAGACTATTTAATGTAGTACCCTGCAAGCAGGCACTCGAACCAGTATGTGCAGGGATCGAAAGCACTGCAGGGAATCTGAATTTTCAAAGTGCCTGAGCTCTTAAAAACAGCCAAAGAGCAATTTGAGGCTTACACTTATTTCCACCTAAATTTTTAAGATAAAGCGTCCTGATGTCGCTCTTTAAAGTGACACCTGAGGCACACTGCCAAGTACTTAGTTGAAATACACAAGTGTGAGCGGTTACCTTTAAAATGAATTGTTGAAAATAAAAAAAATCCTTTTCTACAAGCCTTGTATAATATTTTCACTAGTTGTTATTGAAGCTTTATTCCATATAAAAGAAATGTTAAAGTAGACAAATTTGCATTCCTTCCCAAATCATTTGGCTTCCAGATACACTGCAGTCCAAGCCAGCCAGTACATTTTTCCAACCACCTTGTAACAGCCACATGCAAAATACTTTCCATTCCGAAACCTCAGCAAAATCGGTCTACTTCTTTCCAGGGCGGCTGATGTCACATGACAGATATACCTCCTGGCAAAGTCTACTGTTTATCTGTCCTTAAGCACTACAACAGGGGATTCACAGCCTGACACACTGCTAAGGTTTGACCTCAGCCAGCTTATAGGATAAATCTGTTTTCAATTACAGATACAAATAACCCACTTAAAGCGGACTTAAACCCAAAATTAGACTTAGGGCCCATTTACACCAGGCAGATCCTCTGCATGTGTGTCACATTAAGGCAGTCCATTTAATGAATGGGTTCCTGATGCATGACAAAGGACCTAAAAATCGCATCTGCTGCATTTTCTGTATCCCAGCACAGCACAACAAATGGCAGTGCAATGCGTGTTGTAAAGGTGTATGGGTTGCCACTGAAAATGAATGGTTCTGCAACACACCAAAGCATGTAACAAGCATTACTGCAGCACAGTGGTGCGCATGGGCCCTTAGGGTCTGCTGATCTCCCTTAAGACTGTTATTATAAACATTCTGCCCCTTCATGTTTCCTCTCTTAGCTGCAGGAAAAGGACTAGATCTGCATGGGTTGGAGATTCCGACTGGCTGCTCAGCCAATCAATGCCTCCTTCCCAGACAGATCCATATTGGTTGCCGCAAGAGGGACCAGCAGACCTACTGTATATATCCATGTTTTACTTTTGATGTACGCTTTGGTGTAGAATTTTTATTCTAGCTTTTTCCTTGTAACAACGCAGTTTATAGCAACTATTTCTATGAGTAATGCTGATTGACAGCCTCAGCCGTAGATAACATTGTTACTGTCATTCAAAGCATAACTATGCCAAGTATAATTCATGATGTTTGAGCGTTAGGTTTTTGCTAACCTTGGTAACAAAAAAAAACAAAAAACAAAAATAAAAAGGAATGGTCAGTTACGTCAAATAACCGACTTTAATGAACTGAAGCCAACTTTAAAGTGAACCTTTTAGAACTGCTGTTATGTCGCATACAAGGTTCCCTTCCAGCAATGCACACTGTCAGGCTCTTAAATGTAGTACTTGTTCCAGTTCAGAGCAAACCCCAGCAGCATTAGGCATGGTGACATTCCAAGAATCTAGGAGGCGCGCAGTTGCAGCCTCTATTACTGGATGGGAGACCAGTTGTTCCAAGCCATAAAAACACCTAATTAAAAGGAAAACTATGGGGTCAGTGTTTTCCCCCATAGTTCTCCTTAGGGTAACGGGAGGACACAAACTAGCGTCCTCCCGTTACCCTAAGCTCAGTATACCGCGAGCTACAGCTCGCGGTATACTAAGACGCCGCAGCTGGAGCGGATCCCGACGTAGATGACGGGATCCGCCCAGCTGCGTGAGTGATGGCTGGCTCTGCCCATCTAGAGGCAGAGCCAGCTGTA
>NW_017307254.1:510755-513882 GCF_000935625.1 Nanorana parkeri
CTCCGCCTAGCTAGGGGCAGAGCCAGCTGTACCCGCCCCTCCCACGTCCGTTCCGCCAGTCAGCGCTGGCAGATCGGAGAGGGGAATCCAGCCCCTCCCCGTCACGGCAGAGAGCGCGAGCGAACCCGGTACGTGTTCGCTCACCTCCTGATCTACTGAGCCGACCTGTGACAGTCTCATTGTCACAGGTCGGCTAGAACTATGAGGTGAGTGAAAAGCACTCACCTCATAGTTCTCCCTTTAAATATATGTCCAACTCTAGCCAAAACATTTTCAGTTTCGTATTGAGTTGGGGAGAGCTGAAACTCTGTCAGGTTGTAAATACTTTCTGTGCCTCCTTTAGGGAGAATTAATGTTGCTTCCTGTTCTTATTTACACTTATCACCTGCACAGTTAGCAGACTGATAAAACCATGTCTTTGTCACTCTCTCCTCCTCGGGGCATATTCCTGGTCAGCACATGAGCACTGTATCATGGCTAACTGGCTTTTCACGCTGCTTCTCTTGCTCCCAGTCTGAGCACTGCTGTACAGAGGCTGCAAGAGGCAGATACCAAGTTAAATGTAGGTACATTGCTTTAAAAAAAAAAAAATATGAATGAATACAGAACAGCATTAATAATATCGGCTTCCAGCCGAAAAGTTCAGCTGTATTGCCAAATATTAGAACTCGATAGATAGACAGACAGACAGAGACAGACAGACACAGTATATAGGATTGTGCTTTTAAAATGTGCACAATCATATATCAGGTAGGGCCACAGTAGAGGTACTGAGACAGATCATCTGGCGAACATCGTCATTTGGCAAAGCAATGTTGCCTAAAATATGTCTAAAAACCATAAATAACATTGTTCTGCTACTTTTGCTTTGATAATTCAAATTTTTTGGAAATTAATTCAAAGAATATAAACAAACATAAAAAATAAACCACTGTGTACTATCGTAAACAGGAAAGACAAAGTGGTGAACGTCTAATAACATATGCAAAATTTAGATTGTCTTAATATAGGGAATACTTTTATTTCTTTCTAAACAGACTAGAACACTGGACCTCTAAAGATCTTGAACCCTAGTATAAAACTACGAATAGGTGACATTACAAGCTGCTGTGGAAAAGGTAACTCCTCTCTTTTGTAGATCAGGCTTCCCCCTTATACATTTAAAACTGTAATACAGATGACCTAAATATCCTCCATTTACAAACTGTAAAAACGTATCTTGAGCATGTTATGCACACTAAGTAGTCCTTCTGTGATCATAGCTTAAAGGAGAACTATGAGGTGAGTGCTTTTCACTCACCTCATAGTTCTAGCCGACCTGTGACAATGAGACTGTCACAGGTCGGCTCAGTAGATCGGGAGGTGAGCGAACATATACCGGCGTTCGCTCACCTCTCGATCCTGTCACGGCTCTCTGCGGTGACAAGGGAGGGGCTGGATTCCTCCCTCCCCACTCCGATCCGCCAGCGCTGACTGGCGGAACGGACGAGGGAGGGGGCGGGTACAGCTGGCTCTAGGCGGAGGCAGAGCCAGCTGTCAGTCACGCAGCTGGGCGGATCCCGGCACAATTGTCGGGATTCGCTTCAGCTGCGGAGTCTCAGTATACCGCGAGCAGCAGCTCGCGGTATACTGCAGCGTCTCAGTATACCGCGAGCTGTAGCTCGCAGTATACTGAGCCTAGGGTGACGGGAGGATGCTAGTTTGTGTCCTCCCGTTACCCTAATGAGAACTATGTGGAAAAGCCCTAACCCCATAGTTCTCCTTTAAAGCTGGCTATAAACAAATGAAAGTCAGCCAAAAGATAATCCCCCACGTCCAACACACATAGATATGCAAGTTCATATTAGCGGGCATGTGAATGTAAGTTGACGAGATCTGATGTTCGTCCTATATAAAAAAGGAGAACAAAAAGCAATTTATAAAACAAGAGATTTGAACCTACTACCTGCCCTTTACCTGAAGAAGCTCCGCAAACATAACTTTTAACGTTGGCCTAGAATCCTGAGTAAATGTGAGTGACTGGCTCATATTCATGAGGCTAAAATCACTTTACTTGTTTAAGCAACTATTCATTTTATTATTCAGTCATTGATTTATACAGTGCTAGCACATTTTGCAGTGCTGTACAGAGAACACAGGACCATTCACATCTGTCCCTGCTCCTGAAAGCGCTTACAGTCTATGCCCCTATAAAAGTCCTACACACACACAAGCTAGGGCCAAGCAAAAGGTCACTCTTTTGTTAATTTACTAAAAACCATAGCTGCATCAGTGGGAACATCTAGGTACCTTTATTAGTAATCATGTTTCATGTGAAAAGGGAGCTCTCTTCTTCAGGGAACTAGCTGTAACTATGGCCTTGACATGTTTGACTTCAGAGCAATGCTCTAATCCCCACCAACCATCTAAGGAACTCTGGATAGTGGAGGGGTAGTGCAAAGCTCTGAGCAGTTTCAACTAAATGGCAAATCTCTTTAGTCTGCATATGCCACTGCAGCCTGGAGATGCAATTGTGCCTCTGTTCATGTAATTGTCATATACAAACTTTACAAATACAGTATTAAAGCAATTGCTCCCCC
Organism: Nanorana parkeri; assembly: GCF_000935625.1. Classification (NCBI taxonomy): domain Eukaryota; kingdom Metazoa; phylum Chordata; class Amphibia; order Anura; family Dicroglossidae; genus Nanorana; species Nanorana parkeri. The sequence continues at coordinate 513,335 of NW_017307254.1, forward strand.
ACCCCAAATTGTCAACCTATACTAAACACCTAAGCAAGGTATTTATTAAAATGCCTTCTGTGTTTGTGGTGTTTTAATGCAACTAGAATTGATAACATGATTGACGTTAAGGTAATCACAATCCTTCACCTTTTTAAATGATTTAAAAAATATAAGAATTAATTCCCTTTAAATGACCAGCATATTGTGCACTGCAAACAAAGACAGAACATACAAACTCCAAGCGGATGAGGTACTCGATGGGAATGACACCCATAACCCCTGCACTGCAAGCAGGGCCGGATTTACTCCACCTGCCGCCCCAAGGCCAGGTTCCAACACATATTCTAATCAGTTGCTCATCACACAGAAAAAATGAAAAGCATGAATATATCTCACCTTCACTTTTCTGTCATCTGCTGTAGTTTCATCAAACTCCTCATTGAGTTTAAATTTGACTTCAGTGTTCTTGAAAGCGCTCTGGGTCTGCAGCACAATAGTATCCCCTTCTAAACAGAATATAGTTGTGGGTTTGGTGACATTTGCAATCTGGCGGGTGGCAAAACCCA
>NW_017307254.1:513945-521461 GCF_000935625.1 Nanorana parkeri
ACAGTCATTATGCCCTAAAGCCTGGAGTATGGTTCTAGATTGGGACGTCTAGTAGGACATTTTGTCAGCACCAAAGTGCCAATACTCTTCATAGCCATTTCCCCATGTACAAAAGTCAGCACCAAGAGAACATGCACACTGAAAACTTCATAATATTTTGATGTATGCAATCATACAGTATGGTAGTTCTGCGCAATTAAAACTAAAGCACTGGTAGTCTTTGGTAAGAGGCAAGTGCAGACCTGATAGGCAACCCAATGGCCAATTGAATGAATGCTCACAGCAGGCTAACAATGTTGCTACCAATTGCAAGGCAGTGACCTATCCTTGTCAGCCTGCAACAGGAAGTACCGTTACTGGCAGGATGTGCAGAAACGTAGCATCAGATTTACAATTGTAATCATAACCCTGGGCTTGGTGGGAAACCAGTTCGCCTGAGTTCGTCCAAGCCTGTTCAAAACTGACTCCACCCCCTCCTCCGGGCCCAATCAATTGCGGAGAGGTGCATTCCCCACTACGGAGCTATACGTCACAAAGGGGCAGGGAATGCCCGCCACAATTGTTGCTATTGCTTGGGTCAGGAGGGTGTACTGGCATTCCCAGTTTTGAGATTGCTTGGGTGAATTCAGGCAAAATGGGTTCACACCAAGCCCAGGCTCATCTCTATTGTCGACCATAACAACCTGCTCTATAAACCTGGAATGCAGACATGGCATTTGAAGGAACAACAATCACACACTTTTTATTCATCAGCCAAATCATAGCATTGAAGTAAACTGCAGCTTAATATGGAATACTGTAATATTTGTTTTTTAGTAGATCACTTCTATTAAAATACTACTGATTTTATTGTATTGGGTATGTATAAATGTATCTTTCATTTTTCAAGGTAAGGATAAAACACACCTGTGGAATACTCCACCTTCAGGCCCTTCTTTCACAACCTTGATGGGAAGGTCAGAAGCTCAGTTAAAATAATGTTGGCCATTTAGAATAGGACATGTGATTCCTTTGGCAAGACCCCTTTCTACGTTCTTGGCATGGATGTAGGTCAAATGAAGGTACAAAAGTACGGCATGCAATTTCCTCCCATAAAGTCATGGTATATTTTAGAACAGCAGAAATGCAATAACACAATTATTTTGTCAGGAAGGCACATGCTCTGAAAATACCCGCTGGTAGCCAAAAACTCAGACGTGTGCTACATGGCAGCTGTAATGGAAATATTGTTTATACAACTATATAAAGTGCCAAGCAGTTTTAGGTTGAAGCAGCTGCACTGTGGCAAATCGATTCATTTACTATGCTGCCCTTAAACACATTTAATGTGAAGCCTAGACAGCTTGTTCTGCAGAACACACACTCACCCTTCCCCCATATCCCTAGATAGCTTCTGGTCTGAACACACTTTAACAATATCACAATTGAACACAGACAAACCCAAGGCTGTGCTTTAACTCCTATTCCAAAGACCCATTAATGACTACAATGACCTTCATTTAGAATAGATCTCCATATATCCATATATAGATTTAGTTCCCGGTCACTTAAGTTCTTCAGGCTAACAGCATGGAATTATAACAGAACACTATCAAAAGCAATGCACATGTTAAAGTAGATGTAAACCCTAACTGAATGCAGTTTGCTAAATCACTGTGTATCATAAACAAACACAATAAAAAAAAAAAATGTACTACTTGTTTTCACCGATTGCATCCTTTGTTGCATTTTAACATCTTCCGCAACCACTTTGTGTCTTCATGCACTCAAGCAATGGCTGCATGGCCTTTCTCAGGGTGGGTTTCCTGGTGGGGACTACAATGAATCATTTATGTGCAATGTATGTTGCTTGCAATCTCCACTAGGGTGCGCACGTAACCGAGTGACAATGTAGTAGGGGAACAATTGGGAGGCAGGGATAGATTGTTGCCACCCTATACCAGAAGTGTCTAAAGAAGAGCCATTATGAAAGTTTCAGATTTGAAAATGATAACAATAACGAAAATTATAATGTTAAAGAACAATTATGGGGGGAGTGAAATACACTCATCCCCATAATTAGAGCCGACGTGCGAGACTGAAGCTGTCACACGTCGGCTCTATTGATTGAGAACTGAGCAATTACATACTGCTGATCACTCAGTTCCCGATCTTCTCCCCAGAGCCGTAGCTAGCTCCTTTTGCGCCCGAGGCAAGAACAGAAAATTGTGCTCCCAACAGACATGTGCAGTATGTGACGTCATGCTCCCCGCCTCCAGGATGGTGACGCGCATGCGCTGGTGGCAAAATTCATTTGTTTCGTTTGACAAAACTAATGAAAAACATTTTGTTTCCGTTTTTTCTACTGTTGGGGGGCTTCAAGGAAATATCAGAGGTCTAAACAGATCCCCTGACATTTTCCTTTTGAATATAGAAAAAGAGATTGACACAGAGTCCTCTGCACTTACAGGTGGTGGAGAGCAGCGGGGATCTGAGGAGAAGCTGGAGCCTATGCCGCTCCTCTTCTCCCTGCTGAACCGCGACTGTGTTGGCTGCTTGGTGCTCCTGTTGCCAATGGCGCCCTGTGCTCGCCATGGCAAGAGGGGCAAAGGGGGGGCAGCCAGGCCAGCCCTGGCTGCGCCCCCTCTCAGCTGCACCTGAGGAGAGTACCTCACTCGCCCCATGGTAGCTACAGCCCTGCTTCTTCCTATAGAGAGCATTGGCTGTCAGGTACCGCTCCCACGCAGGAATTCCACGCCTCCCCTCTGCGTTCCTCTAGTACAGACTGGTGGGACAGATGGGGAGGGCTCTGGCTCTAGAGAGGCAGAGCCAGCTGTCAGATAGTGGGGTGGATCCAGACAATATTGGCGAGATCTTTCCCGGCCGCAGCACGGCTCTGCGCTGGCAACATAGAACGGGCAATAGCCCGCTATATGCTGAGTTTTGGGTCTTAGGAGGACATTAGTAAATATCCTCCTGTGACCCTAAAGACAACTATGGCAAATAAAAGGTTGGGTCATAGTTCTTTTACAAAACAACTCCAGGTCACAAATTTTATCAACCTTTGCAGTGGGGCTACCCCTGCACTACAAGGGTTAAGTGCTCGTTTCTGCCTAAGGTCCAAAATAACAGATATGCTCACCCAATCCTCAGAGTCAGCTGGTGTTACAGCGTTTCTTCCAGCCTGCCTCCTCCTACACTGCAGCTATGATATGTCCCTCAACGTCCTCGCATCCTATACACTGTATAGAACGTGATGACTCAGGATCCTTAGACTGTTGCAGCGGAGGGGGGAGAGGCTCTAGGGACAGATCTAAGAGCATGCCGACTCAGAGGATCGCGTGATTATAACTTTGTTGATTTTGAACCTAGTCAAAAATGAGCATTGCAGGGGTAGCCCCACTGCAAGGGTTAATAACATTATTATACAGGATTTATATATCGCGTTACAATTAAATGGAAGACACAATTCAAGACAAGATGTTTAGGAGGGCCCTGCCTCTGAGGGTTTAGAATTGTGAAATCTTCCGGAGATTATAAGAATATGAGATACTAAAAACCAAGTTATATTTTCAAACACAGAGCTCACTTCTCATTTAAATAATCCGTAAGAGCAATTTACTATTTGACATGTATTGGTCTTTTAATAGCACTAAACAAATCAAAATCTACGTTTTCGGGCTTGGTGTAAGGGTGTTCAGTTCTATGTATATAAGCAAGTACACTGTCCATCCTTTGTGTCGAGTTGTATAGTATCCTTTGTATTCAGTCGCGCGGCCAACTAGAGTTTAACATGTAAGTGGGTTTTAGACAAGGATGCCATTAATGGTACCCATCCCCCTCCAACACACACATGCAAATCCCCTGCACTACATAAAAATGTATTATTCTAGCAATGACTCTAGCAGCAATTGTATATTGTGGTAAAGTCGGCTACATTTTAAAGCTAAAAAGCTGAGAACAGATTCCGAATAGGTTTAGAACATGTCCCTTTAGGTCAGCAATTTTTATAGCTTCAGAGGACAGGCTTAAGTCAACAATTATTTTTAAAGCTTCAGACAGGCCAAGGCTGGTAAAAGACTAGCAGATGTCTCACCCCAGCCTTTGATAGACAGCAGGTCATCTGCCTGTCCTTGCAGTGCCAGGACTAGCTGTGGTGTTCTCTTTGACTTCATCTCAGCCGAAGCCCAAAAACATAAGAATGTCAAAACCTGACATTTTCAGTTGTTTTGAGGGATTTTGTCATAATAATGGTGATATGACTAAGGCCCTATTCACAATGGGCGTACACGTGCTTGCGGGGTGTACGCCCGTAAACAGCCGATCCCAGGAGGGACAGGTGCTGCGCATGATTGCGTGCAGTAGCCTGTTCTTCCCTATGGGAGGATGTGGCTGTATGGTGTCATCCGTGAGGGTACAGGTGTCCGCACTTGGACGCAGACAGGAGGGATCCCACACGGATGTGCAGTTCGGGTGTCCTTATGACACCGTACAGCCTCGTCCTCCCATGGCGTAGAACAGGCTGCTGCACGCAATCACACACAGCACCTGTCCCTCCCCGGATCGCCGCATGGATGTGTACGCCCAATGTGAATGAGGTCTAACTGGTCAGATTTAAAAAACATTTAAAATTGGTGTTGTCCTCTTGCAGATAAACTAGCGACTTATTTTCCTCTTTCTATAGTCATAAATGTGAACAGTTGGCCAAGCTGAATGTCCTTGTTTATAGAGCACTCAAAAGACAGTTTAGCCAAATCATTCATGGATCTTGCCTGGGCATGCAATCATTCTTCTGTCTATGAACCCATTCATAACAACCTTCCAACGACCAACCTAAACTCTCCTTTGCTGTCCTCTCTCGCTGATTCGTTCCTGTGCAGTACTAACTTTGTTTGAGCTCCCTAAGGTGTAAGCTTGGTGATTGACTTCTCAAGCCCGAGCACTGCATCATGGTAGCTGACATGCTCCCCAGTACCAGGAAGGAAGTGCTGGTTATTTTGCGGCAACTTCAAGGGATCGTTGGGTTTAGCATGGCGCATTGGGGAGAACATTAAAGAGACAAGAAAAAGTCACATTTTCATTAGGCATGTAGATTGGTCAGTGATATCATGTCTATGAGAGGGCCCTAATAGCACTGGGAGGCTGCTGTCGTCAGGAACATTTGAATGGACAGATTAGAAAATCTTCCCCAATCACTATTGCCCCCTCAAGAATCAAATGTCTGTTTTAGTGTCTGCCAATACCACTGATCTCATGCCCTCTCCATTGCCATTAATCTCATCCCTCCTTCCATCTACTTTAACACAATTAGGAAATTTTAGCCAATCAGAGAATTCCTGTTTAAGGACCCAATTCCAGTGCTGGTGCCTGAGGGTAGTCAGACATCATGGATCTGCTGGTGACCTTAAAGAGACAATTAGCTTGCCTGTGCAAAGTGACAATGTCTCAATACGCACCTTACAAGTTCTCCCTTACCGCTCCTTGCTCCTCCGCAGCTGGCACTGAAAAGACTGGTATTGGCGACCCAGGGGAGCTGTGAGGTCACCTCCCCAGTTATTGGCTGCTAGACCCAAGCACTGTCACAAGACGAGAGGTCCTATGCTCCTCCGTACCAGGTATTGATACTGATACTACCTGCAGAGCGGCAGGGAGCAATGGCGTGCTGATAATTTTAGGTTGGGGGAGGGCCCATTTGACCCTGTCAACTTTTTAATCATCATACCAATAGAAACAAAAGTTATTTGTTGAAAAAGGCAATGTCCCTGAGCTGGACCCACTATGGAACGTTAACAGATTAGGCAAGCAGCTTATCAAGGTAATTGATTTTCTCTCAGGAGATGCTTGCAAAGATACCAGTTGCATTGTGTAATGGCCAAACACCCCCTTGTGTGTGCATGTGTGTTTATGAAATATGACAGAACAAGCATGCAGAAATTATAATTTATATACAGGCAAGTGTGAAAACACCATGCCTCCAAACTTTCTGAGATGAGAAAAAAAAGGGACACCTTCCAGCACCATGTATTTATGCAATGGACAAACTTATGCCATGCTCCCAAACAGCATAATAATTCATTTTGTCCAATACTAAAATCGTCATCAAATTTTTGTCATCATCTTACGGAATATTAAAACCATCCCGTTTCTGCCATCTCAATGTCCCATTTTTGGCTCAGCCTACTTTATACTGGCTTTCTTTAAAATAGTAAACCAGATAATTGAGATAAAAGGTTTTGGTACAAAATAACACTTTTGATAAACAGTACATATCCATAGATATTGTATTATGTACCACACACCAAAATGAGGGACAACTCAGAAGGGAAGATGGACAGAGGGATCTGGTTTTAAATGAAGGAGATTTGGGAGGTAGAAAAAACACTAAGGGCCTATTCACACCATAGCGTTGTGTTAAAGGCGCCATATCCATGCATTTAGCGCATGCTTTTGTGCTTGTTGTATTGTGCTGCCATTCATTTGAACGGCACCCCAACGCTCCTCCCGGCGGCCGTACGTTGCAGTTGAATCCGAGGGGAACAATTTTGTGCACTGTGGTGAAAAAAAAGTAATGTGTGCACAATTTTTTTTTTTACTGCACCGCAACACAAGTTATTGTAGTACTGCTCTCTTTACCCTAGGAGGTGCATTGGGATGCATTCAAATGAAGGACAATACAATGTACCCAATGCACGGTACCACGTGCTAGGTGCGAACATGTGTACTTAAGGCATGGATACCGCATGTTTAGGGCAAAGCTATGGTGTGAATGGGCTGTACGGCACAATATTTTTCACTTCAGAAAACAACAACTGCCTACTACACATGCAAAAATCTCCAGAACATTGTGTGGGAGTATACATAAGAATGAACATACTGAGGCCTTGTTATTATTATTATTATTATTATTACTACATAGAATTTATATAGCGCCAACAAGTTTGCGCAGCGCTTTACAATATATGGAAGACGTTACAGTTACAATACAATTCAAGACAAGATGGTAAGGAGGGCCCTGCCCCTGAGGGCTTACAATCTAAAAGAGGAGGGGGAAATGATACGAGGAGGTAGCTGTGGTAATGAATTATGTGAGAATGTGAAGGTTCAGTGGTTAGGTTGAGGTGGGATAGGCTTCCCTGAAGAGATGAGTCTTTAGGGAACGCCTAAAGGCAGTCAAGGTGGGAGATAGACGGACAGGTTGGGGTAAGGAGTTCCAGAGGATGGGAGAGACTCTAGAGAAGTCCTGGAGGAGAGTATGGGAGGAGTGGACAAGGGAGCTGGAAAGCAGGAGGTCAATGGATGAGCGGAGGGGACGGTGTGCATTACATAGCGGTAGCTGCTGGAACGCACCACGATCGCCGTGAAACTTCCCCCCGCATTTTGGGGCGGGAGGGGGCGTGGCGGTGCATTGTATTCAATGGCACCGTGATCGAACGCGTGGCAAAACTTTGCCAGCGTTGCGTTCAACTGCAAACGCAAAAAATAGGGCAAGCACATGCTTTCAGTGTGAACAAACCCTGAAGTAGGTTTCATGGGGGGG